>NC_056749.1:392884841-393164841 GCF_019279795.1 Protopterus annectens
CAATTATAATGACCCCCATGATATTCAGCAGTCTTAAAATGACCAACTAAATTACTAACTCCTCAGAAAGAAAATTACTAAAATACATTAATGCATGTCTCACACTAGTGAATAGTATTGTATTTTACAGCATGAATATAAATATTAATTATGAATTAAATAATAAGTATGATGGATTTCAATTAAATTAGTAAATTAAACCTATAACATAGCGATAACATACAATTGCTTATTACTCATCCGAGGCCCCAAAGAGAAACATTCACGCAAGGCTAATGCATATGTGCAATTAATCTATTTTGTCATGTAGAACTTTCTCATACTATTATATTTTCTAAAATCACCATCCTTTTAAATAGATAACAGAATATATCCAAAGCACACAGTATGTGACAATTGGTCCTAGGAATACATGTTTGGTTAAGGCATTGCAGATTTTCTTCTCCTAATGTTGTAGAAATGTCCTGTAATAGTATCTTTATACTTGTGTGCTGTTTAGATAATATAAAGCAATGACATCTACAAATCACTATGTAAATTAAATATTCAGAAATTTGGTTTGAAACATGTTGATAACATAAGCATTTTATCTGGAAGTACGTTATCCTTACATAAAATATACTTAAAATACTGACAGCAACTACATTTTATGAAGTTCCACCACTGCAACATCATTCATATGCATTTTAATACGCTGCATACAAGAAAACAAATTACCAATACTGGCTCTATTTCTGTAAACTAAAAATGTTTAGCAGATAACTGTAAACTAGGTACAATGACTACCAAATGGAAAGTTTATGATTCTAGAAATAATTATTCATAGGAGTTCACTTTATGGGCCAATATGCTCGGAATTAATTTCAGTATCAGTAATAACAAAATTGTGTATTTTGGGTTTGTCAGCATAATTAGGTCCCTAATATTTGTGAGTTCAAAATTTGTCTAAGCATGAAACACCTGAGTAATAATATCAATTAAACCTTCTGGGAAGTCACTACACTAATGAAGGTCTTGGCTATAATGATAGTAGGTTTAACATTTAGAATCATGCCAACTAAGGGCTTAGCAATCCATTTCAAGCTCTATATGTCTTTATTATCTCGAATTATTGAATATAATGCTCTTTTTTTTTGTATATTCCAAATTTGACATTGATATGTTGGAGTTCTTTGAAAATAAGTGCACAATGAAAAAACAATGTGCATTGGGCTTTGTGTTCTCTGCCAGAGTAAATAAGTGAAATCATCACAGGATACCATATAGCATATAGACAGAGAAGGGAAAATGTGTTTAGCTTATGAAGCATGTAGAGGTCCTGCATGTCAGGTATTATTGGGACTTGTTTCTTCAGAGTTGAATTAATTGCAAAAAACAGCTGATTAATATACTCTAAACAATTAATTGATTAATTAGTTAAATTAAATTAAATTAAATTAACAAATTGATTAAATTGATTAAATTATGTTCAATTTCATCTAAAGCAACCGGACATATTTAAAAACCAAACATTAAATATTCACATAAAAGGCTCCACTTAAAATCTAGTCACACAAAAATACAATAATAGTAAATACACAAATACTTAAGGACACATATACAATAAGTTAAATACTAGTAAACAATAAAGTGCTACTTATAACTACCTATAAACCTATATTATGAGTTCCTATTATATTTTTGTATTTCGATATAAGTTTCTGTAGTATATAAATAAATATAAATAAAAATATAAATAATAAATATAAATATAAATATTAACTTACTTATATAAATATGGATGGTTTATTATACCTAAAATTTTTTTAATATCTTGAGAAATTAAAATTGAATTTAATTTGAATATTATATAAAAAACGTGTTTTAAGTAATTATTAATACTACTTCCTATTAAATGTATGAATTTAATTTTAAATAACTAACTATTGAAATGTTTTCATTAATACCTGGCTTGCTACAAGCGTTTAACCTTAGTTGCCAAAGACACTCTTTGTACTCTAATAAGGCATTAATATCACCCTCTTTTTCCATGTTTTGGGGAATCCTGTCAATAACAAAGAACAAAAATTTTTTAAAATCGTGGCAATTTAAACTATGCATGTACAAAGAGTTAGTTTCTTTCTTATTTTTAATGTCCCTAATGTGCTCCCCAATCCTGTCTTTTAATTTTCTTATAGTCTTACCGATATAAAAAGCTTGACAGGATAAACAGGTCGCAACATAAATTACTAACTTAGTATTACAATTTACATGTCCTGGACATCTTATACTTCTTTTGTATCCCTTTATTACTAAATTTGTACCATCCATAATATATCTACACCATCTGCAAAATCCACACTTCTTCATTTTTGACTCCCTATATAAAATTTCTCCTTCAAAATAATTTTTTAAGTTTTTACCTCTACTAAAAACTACAATTGGAGAACTTCCCAAAACCTGTGAAATTTCGGTCTTATTTTTAAATATGTCCGGTTGCTTTAGATGAAATTGAACATAATTTAATCAATTTAATCAATTTATTAATTTAATTTAATTTAATTTAACTAATTAATCAATTAATTGTTTAGAGTATATTAATCAGCTGTTTTTTGCAATTAATTCAACTCTGAAGAAACCCGTATGTGAGCGGGTGAAAGCGCTTAGTTTGTTTCTCTGGATGTCCATTAAACCTTCTCTTGTATTCGTGGCGTGTTGTTATTTTTAACGTTACTAGTTACGTTTTTCTAGTTTGTTATTATTGGGACTTGATTTTTCAGATAATGAAAGAAATATTAGGTATACTAAATTCAATTTTAATCTTAATAAGAACAAAATTTGCAAGAGAAATATCCATCAGAAAGACACTGCAAAAAGTAACAGGATACTGAATTAAATATTAGTCTCAACATGAACAACATTTGCAAAAGCAAGATTAATCACAAGGAGAGCATTCCAAGACTATGAAACTGTTTACTTGCAGAAGTTAGGTAGTCTGAAAATGTAATACAGTTTACAAGCTAGATAAATATATATCAGAAATGACATACTATTAATTAATAGAAGGATTCTCTAAAGGATCAGCATTCTTTGATGGCTGGAAAGCAAAAGGACATGTTATGCAGAACTTATGAGCATTTTATATATAAGCACTATTTAATCATAGTTTCTAGTCAGTATTCATGCCCCACAAATGGAGAACTGCAATGGTCATTCTTATACATAAGGGTGGGCCTTCTGCTTACCCCATAAACTACAAATCCATTACTCTGACTAGTCTCATATTCAAAACCATGGAAAGAATTATAAAGGAAATGACTAGTAATGGCACTGGAAATCTGCAGACACAGGATCCAACCCAGTTGGGTTTTGTCAAGGGACGGTCATACCTACTCAGTCTGGTAAACTACATTTAGAAGGTCACCAAGGCAATGGATACAGGCAAAATGGTGCATACTGCTTTCCTTGACCTGCCCAAGGTATCGCAAGCAAACTTATGAAATTAGGCATAAACTTCTATGTTATACACAGGATTTCCACCTGGATCTCAGCTAGAACTCAGGAAGTTAGGATCGTGAAGGCCACCACCACAAAGAGGCTGGTCACCAATGGAGTCCTTCAGGGCTCAGTGCTTGGTCCTCTCCTTTTTGACATCTACTTTTGAAAGTCAATGCTAACATCAAGGGCTGACCAAGTCTGTAGATGATTGCAAACTGGGAGCAGTCATACAATCCGCCAGGACACAAACATCCTCCAGGAAGGGCTAATACTGACAAATAATTGGCGCCATAGACATGGTTTAAAACTCATTGCCAAGAAATGCATAACAGTATAATTTGGGAAGTCACCTACCCCAGAAAGTGACCTCATTGATAACATATCTTTAAGAGTAGACCCCGTATTGAGGGACGCATGTAGACATTAACCTGGCTTTTGACCAACATGAGTCTAAGGTAGCAAGCCCATAAGGCAAAACACTCCACATCATTCTATGTTGCTCAACTTATAAGCAGTGGTATGCCATCTTGGTTAAAGGAGGTCATTGTTCCATTGCTCTAAGCCCTCATCAAACCCATCACAATGTTCCCTTCGGTATGTACCAGGTGACAAACAACTGAAATGTCCACACAGGTTCGTCATCAAAAGTATACATGGCTTTAACAGCATGCCCTTTGCAGATTGCCTCTAAGACCTATCCCTATACTATGTCTCCTACAGACTGTTGAGCATACCTCTCAGCTTTTCAGATTTTTGCAGAATGTCCAGATTTTCGTCTCATATTTTTGGTCCATTTCTCATAAAATTGTGGTTTTCTGGCAAGTCATTGAGGGCTGAAGTCACAAAATAATGACAGACATTTGAGTTTCAGACTTCATGCCCTTCAGAAAATTCATGCTAATGCAAAACTTGTTATTCTATAAATTTTCTAAGTTTGCAAGAGTAATATTTAAAAAGTGTCCCTATTTTTGGGCCTTTGTCCCCCTATTATTGATGGCTCTGTCTAGATTTCTTGCTCTAAGAAGTTGAGAAGTATGCTATTGAGGGGTGATCAACATCTGGCATACAAGGCATCCCAGAATCTCACTCTGATGGACCTTTTGCTTATCTGCAAAACAAATAGCCACAGGACTACCTGATCCAGGGACATAAACCATACCCACAAAGGACCACAAACGTAGATCCAAATATGTGAAAATGCTCATATGTAACTAACACAAACTCAAAGGCTCTCAGGTGCCATCCTCAGAAACTCTGCATACAAATAAACAAGACAATTCCCATTACAACACATAAGGCCACATCTCATTGTCTCAACTACCGAGCCCATAAGGCAAAACACTCCACAACCAAATATTCTGTCATAGGAGACTCCATTGTGAAGCACACTGAAGTCCCTCTTACCAGGCTAGATAAGGAGAAGGTTACGGTTAATTGTCTGTCAGGGACCAGGATCAATATAATCAGTCACAGTCCATGTGGGCATGAATGACTTGAGACTTACCTCCCTGGATTATATGAAGAGAGAGATGATTGAGCACTCAAAATATGTGTCGTATGAGTCTAGCGTTGAGCAGTATTCTACCATTCCCAAGGATGATGCCACAATACCAGCAGGAAATGATTGATTTTAACAACTGGCTTAGCTAATAGTGTCATTCCAAAGGGGTCCAATATTTGTCAGCATGGGAAGACATGGTTGATAGATCATGCTGCTTTGCCAAGAATGGTCTTCACCTGTCACCTCTATGATTTCAGATATTGACCAATACATTATCTACTTCATAGTGCCTTTTTAGGCATTGCCAAACAGACAGACCTTTCAACATAACAAAAGCTAATCAGGACAGCTAAAGGTGTTATTGGTCAATGCTAAGAGTCTCCCCAAAAACTGCACTCCCTGGAAGCTCTTCTCACCCTGGAGAATGTTGACTTCTGTGCAGTTACTGAAACATGGTTCAAAACAATGGAAAGTACTCAGACAGTGCATGCCTATAATGCCTTACATATGTTCTAACCACACACTGAACATGAAAGAGCAAAAGGTAGAGGTGTATCTACATAAAGGATAAGCACACCTCAAGGCTGGTCAAACAATATGACATGTTTGAGCTACTCTATGTCTGACTAACAATAGAAAAAAATCCATTACCATATTCTTGTTAGCTACAGGTCCCCCCACCATGAACTAGGAAATCCATACATCATGCCTGAAGTTACCAGAATCACTAACCATCCAGCCCAGTAACGTACTCATGGGGAATTTTAACTACCGCTCAATTGGGAGGCATACACAACTACTAATATATATGCCCAAATATTTCTTGATTTTGTAAATTCAAATGACCTGGAGCAGTTAGTCTGCAGTCCCACTAGGGAACAAATATCATAGATCTGGTACTCACAAATACAGGAGAGTGCTGGACCCCGCAGAGTGTGATGTCCTCACTGGTAAGATCAGATCACAAAGTGATCTCCCTTGAAATAAAGGCAAAAATAGTTCCCCCACTAACCTAAAAACTTTAAAAACTTCTCTAAGGTAAATTACCTCCTATTAAGGGATGGCATAGCTAGTTTCAAACCTCCCCCAAATCGAGAAAACACAGAAACCTATGCAGAGGTGTGCACAAAGGGTCTATATTAGAACACTGAAGTTTCAAAACTTTTAATGTTATAATATCGACACCTATTCAGTGAAAGCTGAAAACTTCGAACATACAGAACAGCAACTTTTTTCCTAGGGAAAAGATTCACTGTTCCAAAACACATACACACAACACAAGCACACCAAACAACAGCAATCCACACATGCACACCTAAAATTTTACACCTAACCCTACACTAAACTATACACACACCACTAACTATCCACTTACCTTAACTCAAACCCTAACCCTAAGGTCCATCACTATCGCACACTCACCTCACCCGTAACCTAACTCTAACTCACCTACCCCGCCCTAACCCTCACGTCCACACAATCGCACACATACCTAACCCATGCCTTAATGCTAACTCACCTACCCTGCCCTAACCCTCATGTCCACACAATCACACACATACCTAACCCGCGCCCTAACCCTAACTCACCTGACACTCTCATCCACACAGTCGCACACATACCTAACCCGCTCCCTAACCCTAACTCACCTAACACGCCCTAACCCTCACATCCACACAATCGCACACATACCTAACCTGCACCCTAACCCTAACTAACCTAATCCGCACTAAATCGCACACTTATCTGAAGCAGACTCGTAACTTTCCACCACAGCTGAAAATACCAAAGCAACAGAAATGGACAACCAAATTCTTTCCCTAGGAAAAAATTCGGTTTTCTGTTGCTTTGATATTTTCAGCTTTCGCTGAATAGGGGTCGATATTAGAACATTCTAAGTTTTGAAACTTCGATGTTCTAATGTAGACCCTGCTCAAAAGCCCTGTTTGACCATATAAACAACTGCATAGAAACAGCAGTAGCAGACAGAAACAAACCCAGGGCAAACTCTAAAAACAAGACACCCTGGTGGATCCCTGGTATTAATAAGTTCTACACAAAAGAAAATCCTGTTGAGAAGTAAGAGAGAATATACACAATAGAACAAAGAGTCCCTCATTAGTCTAAACAAGTGAATCAGGAAACTAATCAAGTCTTTGCAAGTAGATTTTGTGATAAAAATAGCCTCAGAAGTGAAGGATAACCATAAGGCATTTTTCAGTGATGTCCAAAATCTTAAGGCCAACACCCAACAATGAGTGGAATTAGTTGTAGATTGCACCACCTATACTCAGCAAATCTGTTTGCTTTCAAATTAATCTCAGATTTCACCTCCCCATCACCCCCAAGAAATACATTTCACCACGCCATTGCCAATTATCACCAAAGAGCAGGTTGCCACTGCACTCTCTAAAGCTAAAAACATGGCTTCAATGGGACTTGACAGTATACCAGGTTGCCTCTTAAACACCTTAAATCTGGACCTAACATGCCCTCTAGGATCACTAGCTAACCACAGCCTCCAGACTGGCTTTTTCCCACTATTGTGGAGTACAGCAATAGTCATCTCTCTGCATAAAGGGGGACAATCTACTGACTCAGTAAATTACAGACTCATAGGTTTGACTAGTATTATATGTAAGGCGATGGAAAGAGTAATCATGGACCTGATAAATAACCACATAGGAAACCTCCAAACACTGGACATGACCCAATTTGGCTTTGTCAAGGACAGGTCATACCTACTGAATCTGGTGGACTTCTCTGAGAAAGTCATTGAGGCCATGGATGAGGGTAAAACAGTACATACTGCGTACCTCAATCTGGCCAAGGCATTTGGCACAGTTCCTTACAGGGGTATTATAAATAAACTCACAAAACTGGGAATAAATCCCTTCTTCACCAAATGGATAGCCAATTGGCTCATGGACAGGACTCATGTGGTTAATGTGGGTGACTCCATATCCAGCAAGAGGCCGATTACTAGTGGTGTGCCACAGGGTGCAGTCTTGGAACAATTCCTGTATGGAATATACTTCTCTGAAGTCAAGGCTAATGTGGAAGGCCTCTGGATGACAAAGTTTGCTGACTACTTTAAGCTGGGAGCAATCACTGAATCCCCCAGTGATGTAGATATCATTCAGGAGGTGTAGATCAGACAAGTGATTGGTGACAGAACCAAACATGAAAAATGCAGTATCATAACCTTTAGGAAGTCAAATACCTCTGCAAATTACAAAATCAATAGCACACCCCTAAAAGTAGACTCAGAGGTAGGAGATCTAGGTACATAAATAGATTGCAGCCTGAACTCTGACCACCATGTATCCAGAGTGGTGAGGAAGTCCTTCTATGTGGCACAACTTATAAGTAATGATATGGCATCCAGCTCCAAGGAAATTATAGTCCCACTGTACTCAGCTCTCATTAGACAAATAATCGAGTACAATGCACCATTTGGCATACACTTGGCTAGGTACTTGCAGCAGCTGGAGCAATCTCAGAGGTTCCTCACAAGAAAATAGCCTGACCTACAAGGCATTTACAAATCCAGATCTGATGGAGCCGCTACACATCTGCAAGTTAAACAGCATGAAGGTCACCTGATCTAGGGATCTAAACATAGGCAGCACCTCAAACAAAACATGCTAGTGAGACTGATGCACATCTCAGAGATTATCATTTCTTTTGGACACCCTTTCTAGTCACATTCAGCAAAGCCCTTCCTTGGCCCTCTTCAAACACAGTTTAGATCAATGGGTGGGAAACTGCAAATTCGCACTTGGAGTAGTGCATATGCCCCTTGTGGACAGGAGCAATCTGTAAGATAATCATCGCAAAGGCACAAATCTATGTCATCCTCTTCTCCCTTGGGGACATATATATTGGGTAAAATTAGATTATATTGGTTAGGCTTATAAGGGCTCTTAAGCCACTAGGGTAGTAACTTCCTATGAACTTATGAACCTAATAATCTAATGGATAGAACAAACTGAAAATGTTTGATCAGTCATGCCCTAGTATATACATATTCCTAAAAACAACCTCTGGGGCACCAAATGTGTTGGATACATTTGGGATGCATGGCTAGCCTTTAAAAGGCTCTTGTATTTGTTAACCTAGTATATACCTATGAACCTCAGTATGGTTTTAAACCAATGATAGATGCACCACAGGACTACTGCATGAAAAACCGAGCTGTGCCATAGGTATGACTCAGTTTGCACACAAGAAAGTAAAACCCTACTAAAGAAACACTGCAACATACTTCGTATTGCATATAAAATGGATAAGGAAGTCCAGGTGGATTATGACTACCTGGAATTTACTAAGCCATTTGATATCACAGACCATAATATTTTTACTGAGAAAGACAAATAAACAAATCTGATTGGTTACCAACATCAGCATATGCCTCCTTGAAATACTTTAGTGAGAATGGTGAGGAAAAATGGGAATATCTTGTAAAGTAAGTAGAAAAATTCCACTGAACTGCCATATTAGCAATATGACCCTGAAAGCTGACACAGTTGTTTGGGATTTGGGAACTTATGTGGAAAGTGACCTAACTTTTGACCAATATCTGTTCATTGTTGTAAGAAAGTCCTTTCATATTGCACAGCTTATAAATAAAGGGTATGTGTCTAGATCTAGGGATGTTGTCCCTGTTATGCCCCAACACTGGCTCAGTAATCAAGGAGCCTCAATCCTCATCACTGGTAACAGTGGGGGATATACACACTGGGAGGAGGAAAATTACACACACAGTAAAGTACAATTTCTCTTAAGAAGACACAGAGATCACAGTCAGTCTGGGGCTGGTTTCTCCCTCTTTCTCCAGATCCACAATAAGACTCCCCACTGTCACAGCTATATGGTTGAGATCTCAGTTGAGTGGCCAAACCAAGATCTCCACTACCCTCTCTGTCCAACCAGTGCTTTGTGTCCCTGCCCAAGTAACTTACACACAAACTCTTTGAGATTTGGTTAATACACACACACACACACACACACACACACACACACACACACACACACACACACACACACACACACACACACACACTCCTGGGAAAGTCTGGCACAGGATTACTAACCTCCTTCTGCCCAGACTATAAGGTAGTTTCCACTGCCACCAGCCACTACTTATCAGCTACTTTAAGGCCTGTAGCAAAGGGTGACCAATCCTAGTGTGTAGTGTTACTATTAATCCAAATGGAAGTCTGACCAAGAGCAAGGCTATTTAGGAATGGCCTGTACAGTGTCACCTTATAGATATGCAAGTACTCGAAGAGCTTAAATATCTCTAAACAGGCCAGAGCAACAACTGGAAAGTTTAAATATATTTAATAATAAATAATAAAAGAACAAGACGATACTCAGTAAGTAAATCAGTTACATCAGAGTTCAAAATCACAAAATATTTAAAACAACATTGCAGGTCAGTCTCAAATAAATAAAGAAAATATCTAAGCTATATTTTACTATATTCCTATCTGAATCTAAAAGAGTTGCTATGCCCTAAAAACGTACTTACAGCAAGGCAAGTGCAGAGGTGAGTGAATGTTTCCAGCTAATGTTGTTAAGTCCAAGACAAAATACAAAATTCCTAGTCTCTCTCTCTCTCAGAGAGTTCTTAAAATAATATCAAATATTACTGCTGGGTTAGCTTGGCCTGACTTCAGTTCCCAAGCTAAACCCCCTTTGTCAGAAACTAACAGAATTTTAGCATCTCCCTGTGAAAAATACATATCTCTCAGAAGTTTGCAGATCCTGGAAGTCATAAAACAATAAAACACTTATACATCTTAAACCTAGTAATCACTTCTCTTTCAAGACAATACAAAACACTTCTACCTCTAGGCACTGTGTCTGCTACTGCACTGAAACTGACAGATAACATCTCTTTCATTACTGGGTTATGAAGCAATTTAATTTCTACTATTTTCTCTGAAGTTTTTTAAGTTAACCTCCTGTGTTCCAGTTTCCATTAAACATATACATCTAAACAGTCACAATAGTGCAGGTACATTCCTGTTCTATTACAGTATGGCATACTGTTGTTACATTTTAGCTCAGTACTTTACACACACTTCTGTATGAATCATATCAATATTCACAAATGACATAGAATTATTTACAAAATTCCAGATAGCTGGGCTGGCAGTATTTCCCTTTGTCACAGTCCCCATTTACTAAGGTCTCTTTAGGCCAATCAATGAATATAATGCCTCCTTGGCATATATTTGTCCAGACACATACAAGTACTGCAACCACAGAGATACCTTACTAAAAGGATCAAGGTCTAAACAACATGACTTACATGGATGGACTCAAAGTCCTGTCACTGCTCTTGGTATCCTACAGACTGCTAAGATCTGACCTGTGTATGGTATACAAGGCATCCTCTGACTCAATACTGATGTATTTATTGCACATCAGCAAGTCAAATGGCATCAGAAGTACTTGGTCTTGGGATATAAAACTCTAATGCAACAACAGCAACAAGAATAACAGAACTGTTTTGAGGAACAGTTTTAACTCACAAAAAATACTGATGCTCTGGAACAAACTACCCATCCACAAAAAACAAAAACAAAACAAAAAAAAAAAAACAAAGTTCATCCCTGTCTGTATTCAAGCACAACTTGGATACATGGATGGGAAACAGGAAAGAGGAAATTTACTCCAGGACTGCTGACTGTGCTACTAATGGAGAGAGAACACTCCTAAATGCTTTCTCTCATGCATTTGCCTCCTCAAATTATTTACGGCACAATCCCAGTTATTCTCATTAAGGGTAATATGTAATTATTGAATGGATTGGAATGGGTAAGGACAATCTCTAACCAAATGGAATAGGTTAATTCAAGCACAAAAATGAAACTGGCTAGGCTTAAAATTGCTCTCAAGGGTGGTTAGCCTAGTACTTACCTATGAACCTATAAAAGTTGAACAGGCTGCAGAACCAGGCCCACACCTTTTGACAGTTTATACAATAGATATTATGCTACTTCATCACTTAGCATCTTAAAATACATGGGTGACAATGTGCCATCTCAAACAGGATTAAAAGATGATGAAATGCCTCTAACACAAACCCTAAACTTTATTAACAAATGATGGTTTGAAAAATTAAACACCCGTTAAAATGCCTCTAACACACACCCTAAACTTTATTAACAAATGGTCATTTGAAAAATTAAACACCCCTTAATGCTAGTAAATTATGACACATGATTATTGTCTTGAGAAACTGTGAAACAATATGAGAAATGGGAATTAGTCGTCCTGGAATATAATGAAGACTGTAATTTCAGTATAATGACTAGGAGCAATTTAGAATGTGGATGATGAGATATGGCACTTGAAATATGGCTGCTGTCTTAATCCTGCTATACTTGAGATTAGGAAAACAGAAAATGGAATATGGATTTACCAGCTTGAGACTCTTATAAAAACAAATAAACCTTAAACAGCACATAGAAAAAATCCAGAGGAAAAAGTGAAAAAAAAGGCCAAATGCAATACTTCAAATGTGAGGAGCAGTTTATCTATTTGGATTTGTGATCATTTGTCTATGAAGGAAGAAAGTAACAATCTCATATTATTCTATAAACACAATTTGAGAAACATTTTGCAGACATGGGAATGAAAGGACCGAAATGTAAATTTCAATTCAGAGAAGGAGAAGAGGATAGAAAGTTTAAAACTAAGGACAAATATAAAAATGGTTTGCCATCAGGTCCCGGAGCCTCCGAATATTATCAGTGCCATAGTTATGGAAAAGGAAAAGCACTGAAAGGTTACTGATGTCAGAAACAGTGGATTTGTATGTTCTTTTGTATGAATGAACCATGTTTCAGCATAAATTACAAATGCTAAAACAATAAAGAAAAGAAAGAGTAACAAATAGTGAAAAATCATATGTATTGATTGTGTTGAGTATAACACTATCTCATCTATTATTTTAAATTGTTGTTATTTTAGTGTCATTATATTTTCTGTGTCAAATAAGGGTGCTTGAGAAAGCTGGAATTTGGGTCAGATAAACTCCCAGTTAAGTCTTTAAATAACTACTTATAATTATTCAGAAAAAAGTCAGAATAGTTGGGTAATAAACAGCCCTATTCATAGCCATGATTAACAGCTTCTGACATTTTGCAGTTTTGATTATTGACAGTAGCCACCATGGTGGTGCAGTGGTAGCATTGTCACCTCACAGCAAGAGGTTCTCCCGTTCAGTTCTCAGCTGGAGCGTCTTCTGTGTGGAGTCTGCATGTCCTCCCAGCGGTCGAGTCGTGTTCGAAGACATGCGTGAATGGGTGTGCCTTCATTGAAGGTTGGGCATTGGGCTGGAACCTCAGCACAGTAAAAATCTTCTGCCAATCATTAGCGGACCGGAGTTCCACTGTGGCGACTCCTAACTTGGAAAAGCCGAAAAGAAGATTATTGACAGTAGCCGTGGCATCCAAGCCAAGCAGCAATTATTCAATTGGTGGCGTCTCTGCCTGCTATTTCAGACTATATTATGTGCAGTTTTTACTACCTGTTCAACCCTCACTGTATTGTTATTATATGGAATTCGTGTATTCCTTCTTGCTACAGTACAGTAATTATGTTCAGTGACATTTATTCTTGTGTGCTACTCTCACTCAAGTGATTTTACTTTATACTACCTTTTCCGCACTCATGCTACTGTTATTATACTGAATCAGTGTGCTCTATCACACTCTATTGTGTACTGGTCCAGGATTAGATTGCAATAAATAATCCATTCATTGTAGGTTTAAATTGTTGTTGCATCAATCTTAACAAATCTTCACCTCACCTTATACATCTCATCCACAGCATGGTTTAACTATGCAATATATCTTCTCAACCTACAGACTGAATTGGTTTACCATGTCATTCCTGTCCTCAGTAGTGCAACCTGCCTGGCACATGCATAAGCTCATCTACCTCCATTCCCTTCTGTTACCAGCCTCAGTGTACTTTGTATTTTGAGACCATGAAGGAGCTGCCTAATGCTCATCAACAACCGAGGTCTCCTGAACTAGCGTGACATGATTTAAGAGAGGTACAGAGCCACAAGTGGTTAGTAAGTAACACATAAGCATACCCATAATTTAAAAATTACTCTAGACCAGCATATGCTAAGATATCACTCTGCAAGCTTCCAAGAATCAGGAAAAAGACCCTTGTTAGAAATCCTCATATACTGCTCCACCATGCTGGCATAATGCAATGAGTCATCAGGCTGAACACTGTGAAACTTCTACTGTGACAAACTCTGCATGTGTCCATGTAGCAATATCTCAGTAGCTAGTGACTCTATCATCAGGCACAATGACTCTGCATTTATTAGGTTGAACAAAGACAGGGTGACAACTGCCTTTCTGGTACCGGGATCCATGACACTATAATTTGATGGTGGTTCATGTAGGTGTGGGTGACCTGAAGTGCTCAATCCAGAAGAGCATGCAGAGATAATGTACATACTGCAGCTCACAATGCATGTGCCAAATGCAAGTAAGACTCTGGCTCTGAGTGGAATCCTGCCCTCACCTGGAAAATTGCTGAGATACAAACCGAAGATAATTAGATTTAGCAATTTGCTAAGTAACTAGTGTCACATTAGGGAGATCCAGTACCCATCAGCTTGGGATGAGATGATCAATACCCTATGCTGCTTTGCCAAGAATAGCTTGCACCCTTCATTCTACAGACTATGCATACCGATCAAACAATTGTTGCTCTATAGCACCTTCTGTATGCAAAGGCCACCTTCTGCGCATTCCAAAGTAACATACATGCAGGCAGAACATTTCAATCCAGGCCACAGCAAGGTTGTTCTGCTCAGTGCCAAAAGTCTTAACTACAAATTGCCCAAACTTTAATGGTGTCCTGCAGCTTGAACATATCCTTATCTTAATTCAACATAAGCACAACCAAAAGATAGGGTTCTGACATATGGAAAATAGCTACTGTTATGAAACTCGATATTAAGGATCTAGACCTTGTTGGCTTTGTATACTTCCACTAAACAAATGGCTTCTTAAACACTTCAGCTAGAGATTTGTATGTTCATCAATAAATAAATAAGTTAGACTGAAGGAAATTTTTTATATTCAATGCTACCACTGTCTTGAGAATAATGTATTGCACAAAAATGGAGTGATCTCAATTCCTTTAAAGTAGATCTTGTCAAATGAATGGGCGCCCAAACATTCATTCCAGGCCTGACTAGTTTTGTTCACTTTCAGGCAGGGGGTATCTTAGAAGAGTGGGTACTGGCAAGGTAGTTATGGCCAGTGGACTGACTGCCTTCTAAACTCTATGAAAGATACAATCAATTAAACATATGAAAGTGAGATACGACATTGTAATTATAGTATATATTTACTCATTAAGGAGCCATTTTTATTACACAGAAAATGATGCCAAACACTAGACAATTAAAATCATCAGATTGGACTAAAATATTAGATACAGTTTGTTGAAGTAACAATAACAGACATATCTGTGAATCTTATTAGCATCAAATTAAATGGTTATGGCAAGAATATTCTTATCATCTTAAGACAGGAAATCTGGGCAAAGCCATAAATAATGGTGAGGACAAATGTTTAAAATCAAGGACATATTTTAAATGATAACAGTTGATCGACTAATATGCTTTGCATTATTGCGCATTTTATGAAGGATATAAAGTTTGAAACTTAAATATCTGTCATTATTTAATAATTTCAGTCATCAATGATTTGCCAGAAAACTGCATGTTTTACAAGGAACAGACCAAAAATACTAGGCAAAAAGGAGCATTCTTTACAGTTTATATGTACAATGGTAAACCTATTTTAAAGTACATTTACTTAATGCTGGGGCAAGTATTTATAGTTATTAAAATGACATTTGCATTTTCATGAACCAAAATTAGAGAAAATGTACATATAATTAAGTGCAATTTTTACCGACTCTCTTAGGGAATCAACGCTATGGAATAATTTATCCTTGTCATATGTATAAAGTCTATGTAAAGACAACAATTCAAGAGCTCATTAGATACTTTTCTGGGACTAACTATCATGAAAAGTATTAAGGAAGCTTGGTGTATGTCATGAATGGATATTGACAACATATTCTCTTGTGACTTGCTTTAAGTTTGCCTGAATCATTTACTGTAACGTTAAATATGCAACACTGCATGAATAAATGTTGACTTTAGTTAGTTTCAGTTCTGGTGACCGGACAAACAGTTTGTGTGAGTTACTGTCTGTGTACAAATACAAGAAATAGTGATACCTCTATCAGCCTATGAATCAACTCAGTAAAACACATCAATAGCGTTGGATATGTAGCATTGTATATGCAAAATCATGGCAATATAATCTTAAAAGCTGACCTTGATGTTATTATCAGGACTATAATGATTAGAAACTTATAAATCCATTACTGTTTCATTAAAAATGCTGAATTGTTTGAAAATAGGGTATAGGTATAATATGGCAGCATATCATGGATGGTTGTATCTAATGTTTTACTCAGTTTTTGAGTTTGCTCATGAGGAGATAGCCTGACTCACCTAAGTACATTGACTATGAGTAAATATATATAGCACCTACAACCCCATTAGAGTACATCGACATTACATAACAATCAATCTAACAAAGAGCAGCTTAATTTTAAATTACTTCCACTATGTAAGTTGAACTCCGTGCCTCTTTCATTTTTCTGGATCACTGGAAGACAGAAATGCTGACTTATAAATGTTCTGAGCATGCCTTTGAAATTGATGAAGCCTTCTCAGGACATCAGTCAATTACAGCTTGTACAATGGATAGTGGGGTAATGGCCAAAATAAGTGTGTTTATTTCCTTATAAAACAGACAAACAAAATAATTTAAAAACAAAATATATCTGTGTAATAATTTTTATAGCTACTTTTGCATGAAGGTGTATTTTTTAATGAATGTGTACATTGGTTGTAACATTTAATGGTGATAAAAAGTGTTAGAACTTCTCATTATGACTTTTGTAACGTCACAGATAGCCTCTAATATGGCTACCAAACTCAGCACAATATAACAGGTTATGGGAGATAAAATATTGCCGGAGCATAAATGAGGCAAATACTCGGCACATAATAACCTCTCCTTTTTGGTGCTCCATAATATCGGTTCTATTATGGAGTATAAAGATGTGAGAACAAAAGATTTTTGTAACTTCTACAGTTAATACCATGTTAAACAAAAAGTGTCATGGATCAAATGGCAAAGTCAACCCAATTTATTGTGGTCTACAACTGAAAAACTCAGTCAGGAAAGAAGAGCAATAAATTGAGGGAGTTTTTTTTTAATTGTACAACACCTTCCTGAAACAAAGGAAGTCAACCTCAGAAGTCCCCATTTATCATCTACAATATCACTAAAACAAGGGGCAAAGGCAACATTTTCCTCTGACAGTGACATGATCCTTCACTGAATGTTTTCAATGAACTGATTTGATTTATCTGTACTGTGTTTGGCCTAAAACTGACTGAGCTTGTCCCAGGATACATTTTGTCCTTACTAGTGTGCACCAAAGATATTAAAAATTATAGTCTTTCTTTACCAGATGGTGTTTATTATACTCTATCAAGCAAATTATGAAAGTTAAACCAAATAAATGACAATGTAATACAATACAAAAACATCACAATATTTAACATTTTACAAGTTATTTGACCAACAGCAGGCATATTATGATAAAATGTATTCTTTCATTAAAAAAAGTAAACACTGAGAGTTTGTCACAAGTGTGAAAATATTATAGGAAGATTAATGGAGACATTAGGAGTTATTAATAACTTATTATTAATAACTTCATGTCACCAGAGTTAGTATACTTTGGTAAGGGGTAATATGGGGCAAAGAATTGTATTGTAGAAGTAAACTGTGCAGCCCCCTGTACAAATCCACTGCATTATCTGGTAATTTTAGGTTCAGATATGATGACTTGCATTTCAGTGAAACAGACTGTCAATGAGATGTTGTGTATTAATGCCTTAAAATGTGATCGTACCTAACAGAGATGTTCACTGGCTGAATCAATACCTTACAGTAGCTATTATTTAGTTCACAGAAAGGACTACTCTTAGTAAATGAACAATGTTGTGTGTTAATTGCTTAAGTAGTAGGTCACAGGATTAGTTATCCAAAGTAGAAAAACCTCTCGTGGCAGGTGAAATACCAGGAATGAAAATCATTACAGGTTAGGGACTGTAACATGAAAACAGGCTTTAAAGTTTTACCACTTAGGAAATGTAGCTGCTCCTTTTTTATTTATCAATCATATTTAAATAGCCCCAGAGTAAACACATGACAATGTTCTTGATTTACTTTAATATCTGCGTACCTTTGGTTAAGATTCTGTAAATGTTCGGTTGCATTTGGACACAATTCATAAGGTCTCATTTGCCATATATGGTCCTGCTGTCTGTTGTATCTGTTTATCTTTTCTAACGTGTGCCTAGTCCTTGTTAACTAGATTTATTTGCCAGTCAGATAAGAGTGGGGCAGTAGTTGCAATACTCAAATGATTGTTTTAACAAGGGTTTGCAAAAAACATTTGTCTGGTAAAGAAGCTTATTAAGACTCGCAATGTATTCAAGTGGAGAATGCAAGATTTGAACGGTAGACAGTAGGGTGAACCACAACAACTTTTTACCTTAACCACTAAGCCATGCTACCTATCCAACATTTTAATACAATGTGCTGTACTGCTTTCTGATATATGTCTGTCCAGGATTCAAATATATTTGTAAAAAAAAAATAATAATAATTTTCTGGAAATGTTGCTTAATTTAATAGATTTTCACTGTAGTTTAATTTATGTGAGGTTATATATTTGAAATTATGACACAGAGTAAGTCAGGACGTACAGCATTCAAAAATAGAACATTCATATAGGAAATTTTGGGGTGGGTCTCACAATAACATAACATGGACTTCTTGGTGAAGAAAATTAATATTTTTCTATTAATTACTGCAGGGTGCACTGCAAATTGTCATTATATTAAGGTTATTAATTCTAGCTATGGAAGCAAATGTAACTATCAGTCAAATGAAGACTAAATGTTTTATGAGTACTATAAATAATGTGTTTTTATGATAATATATAACTGTAGTTAATCTCCTTTGCCAAAAACAAACCAGTTATCAGATAGTATGTTATCAGCACAAGTGCTATTCTTAGCAATCCTTTTCAAGAAGTGCAGGTACAAACTGGGATTGGACAATACATAAAACATCACTCTTCACAGCACTTCCTTCCTGTGTGACTGTGTTCCTCACAAAATTCCCCTAGGCTGCTAACTAGTGCAGTCCCATAAGTAATTACTAATACTATGCAAGGTGCATCAGCGTAATACACAACTGATCTAGCATGTGAGTTTATTGTGCTATTAGGAAATTAAGAAATATTAGATGCCTGCAGCGGCTGTTAAAAATTAAAGCTTTAATTCATAAGCTTCATTATATTTGTGCTAATGGATAATGGCTTATTTTGAAAACAATGTTTTTAGATAAATAATATCACATCCTCAGTTAATCTTGTGCTTGAAATACTTTTGCCCTTCTATGTGTAGCAAAGTCTGTCATTAGTGATAAAGTGAGCTGACATGTATAGCAGAAAGCATTTATTTGTTCTAGTTGTTGCTGCCAGTGACCGAGCTATAACTTCACTTGAATCTTGAAGTCAGGGTTAATGTAGACACCATTTTGTTTTTTTCCCTTAGGACTACAAATCTAATCCAGGACATTATGTGCCAGAATTTATGTTTTACTCTGAAACAAACATTCATAAAATCTCACTATATGAGCGAGCATATAGGCCATTAAATATTTTATAGTCACTGCAAAAACATTAATTATGCCACTGAAAATCAGCCTTGCTAGGTAGAATATTATGAATGTTTTATTTTTAAAAATAAATATCTGAAGAATTATATAATTCTGTCAAATTCAATCTGTTAATTACAGCTTATAAAAAAGGTACAAGTTCATGCTATACTCACAAAGTCTTTATGTTTAAATAATTTGTGCCATACTGCAAGTCTGTTGATAACCACTGAGCATGTCTCCTGTTTCTTAAGAATCAGTATGAGCTTAGTTCTCCTGTTTTACTTCTGGTGAGAGAAGGAGCAAAGGGACATTGATTACTAGCTGAGTGTCGCTGAGGGTAGATCAGCACTAGTAATAGTCAGATAAAAGCCAGCAATAATATCACCACTATGTAGCATTACTGTCTAAATTACTGAGTGTCTAAATTAATGAGTTTTTCCTGAAAATAATTTACTCATTCCTTCTGGTGGTGTTTCCTAGGCTAGCTGAGGTCTGAATTCTAGTGTCTTGCTATTAGCTGGTGTGCTCTGTTGAGCTGTTGGCTATTTTCTGAGTTTTAAATAAGGTGATTTAAGGCAACAATACCAACTGTGGAGTGCATCATGGCACACTCCACTGCATGTATACAGTGCAGTGCAGCATGGCACACTCCACTGCATGTATACAGTGCAATGCAGCATGGCACAGTCCACTGCATGTATACAGTGCAGTGTTGCATGGTATACAGCACTGTATATATGCAGGCATTTAGAGGCTTGACTTTGTCTGTATAACCTACTCCTCCAATGCCTAGTGAACTTTAAATAGTCAGCAGTAGTGCAAACTGGCTCTGGTTTGCAATAAGCTGTGCATTGCTCTTTGTTTAGATTTTGATTGTTTTACACAGACAGGTTTTCACCAGGTGGCACACTGCTCTCTGTGTAGCCATAGCTTGTTCATTTAAGAAATATAGCACCTCCAGCAAATCAACTCTGAACCTCACAGTCACAACTCTCCCTGCTGCCCATATTAGCAAATATCTGGAACCAAACATTTGCACATCAGTTTGCATTTTTCAACCATCTATGTAGTCAGGGTGGTTGAAATGGACATCTTGAAACCATGTAACAGTTGTCTCATGTTTACTGACATCTACCTACTACTACTAACCGCTCCTCTCCAAAGTCATTGCACCATGTGTGTCATGGGCATAAATGACTGGAGACGTACCTCTCTGGACTATACAAAAAGAGACATGATAGAACTCTCAGAATATGTGGCTGAGGCTAGTATGAAGCTAGCCTTGGGTGGCATTCTACTGTTACCAAGAATGTTGCCACAATATGAACAAAAAGCTTTAATTTGTAAGTTAGTTAAGTTTCTAGCATCCTTCAAAAAGCATGCAGTATATATCACCTTAGGAATGCCTGCAACCCCAAAAGATTTTGTATATCAGCTAAAACATTCTCCATCACCATAGTGCCTTTTATTAAGACAGTGTCAGTCTTCTAAAGTTTCCAGTGTCACAAAACAGAATCTAGATAACAATAAAGTATTCCTGTTCAGTACTAGGAGCCTTAAGAAATATCCACACACTAAAACTACTACTTAACTTGGAAAACATTGAGATATGCATCATCACAGAGATCTTGTTAAGGACCACTGAAAGTACTGCATCAGTGCAGGTTTCAATGATTATCACATATTTAGCCCACAGAATTAGGCAAAGGCACTAAAAGTGGCATTACCTCCATATTCTTAAACATTTCACCAAGAGAAAATGAAAAATGGTCATGTGACAGAAGTGGTACCAAATTAACTAACCAAGCAAATCAAACATCACTACAGGAAAAATGAAGACACAGTATCATTTCACCTACAGACTCATTAGACAAGATAATGACCTGGAACCCCTCCATATTCAGCTTGCTATTTGCAAAACTCCTTATTGTATCACAGACAACTATAGGATACATTTATGGCCCCATCAACTCACATTTTCAGCCTGACTAGTATAGAGTTCCTGTGCATTAAGCCAAACACCATTCTCCCAGGAGACTTCAACTACCCCTCCATAAACTGGGAGAAGTATTCATCCTCAATCATGTATGCTCAGAAATTTCTAGACTTCATCAATATAAACTTTCTTGATCAGTAAGTCCACACCCCAAGCATGGGTGACAAAATCCTGGATTTAGCTATTACCAGTATGAAGCAGATTTGGTCCCCATCAATTGTAACTTCCTCCCTGGTCAACACATACCGTAAGTCCACCACATCCACCATAGGACTGAAGCCTGAAACAACTTCTAATACTTACGGTTCTGAGATTATGAAAAGGCTACTCTACTAAAACTGAGAGATAATCTGACTAAATTCAAAAGTCCTGTCCACCCTAATGACCCTACTATTTAATTGGAATCCTTTACTGCCAAATTTTATGCACATGTAAGTAACTGAATAGACACATCTTTTCCCCTCAGAAATGGATACAATGCCAGATTAAGAAATAAGCACCTATGGTGGATCCATAATATTAACAAGTTCTATGCATCTCATTTACTAATAAGATGCCAAAAATGCTCTTACAAAAACTAAACAAGGAACTCCGGACCTTGATCTTATCAACCAAAGCTAGATAAGAGGCAAAAATAGCCAGCCAGGTGCAGGACAACCACAAAGCCTTCAAGCCTTTTTTAATTATGTTAGAAAACTCAGAAACAATACCTAGTACTGTGCATAGCTAATAGCAAATATCACAAACTTGGATACTGAGCACATTGCCAATCTAACAGCAGACAAATTTAGCTCAACCTTCACCTCTCTCACTCTCCCTTCCAATATTCTCTGATCATATAACTACATCTACATCCCTCTCAAATCTCCCAAGAACAAGTCCTCAAGGAGCTATCTAAGGTCAAGAATACTATTTCTATATCGCCTGGTAACATTCTAGGTTGCCTGCTAAACAGTCTGAAACATGACTATTCAGACCCCCTACAGAGGCTATTCTGTACCAGCCTCAAAGCAGTCTTCATGCCAGATGAATGGAAGACAGCAACAGTCACTCCACTTGCACAGACATGGGTTATCAATTGACCCAGGGCATTACAGACCAATAACCTTGACCGCCTCATCTGGGAAGCTATGGAGAGGATCATTATGGAAATAATAAATAAGGATACAGGTAACCTATAGAGTCTTGAACCAAGCCAGTTCATGTTTATCAAGGAAAGATTCTGCCTATTTAACTTGGTTGACTTCTTTGAAAAATGTACTGTACCAATGGATGAGGACAAATCAGCACACACAAAATATCTAGACCTTACAGAGGCATCTGACATCATTCCACAATAAGCTACCAATGATAAACTCTCTAAGTTAAATGTAAATACCTATGTAAGTCACTGGATAGCAAATTGGTTCACCAATAGAATGCAAGAAAAAAGGTGGGTGGCTCTGCTAATAATAGATCTTTTGAATGAGGTAATGTACCTCAGTTTTCAGTCTTTGGGCCACTCCTTTTTGGAATTTACTTCACCTTCTAGTTTACTTTAGGTCAAGGTTAATGTTAAGAGTTTGTGGTTGAGCAAGTTAGCAGATGACTGCAAAGCTGGTGCCATCATAAACACACCAGAGGATACCATGATTGTCCAAGAGGGTCTGTTTCAAAGAGCTGGTATCCAAACCATGCATGAAAAACTAAATGTCAAAAATGTATAATCGTATCCTTCAGTAAGCATGATTCCTTTGCAATGCTCACATTGATAAATAACCTTGAAAACTGATTCTGTAGTCAGGGATCTGGGAACCTAAGTCAACAAACTGTCCTTTAATCACCATGTATCCACTATTGAGAGGAAGTCCTTTTTTATTGCTCAGCTTATAGCTGAAGGTCTAGTGTCCAGGTCCAAGGCTGCAAGCATTCCACTGTACTTGGTAGTCATTAGTGTCATCGCTGACTACAGTGATCCCTTCTGGCATGTAATTGTCCAAACATACATTACAAGTGGAATGACCATAATGCTTCTTCACTATAAAATTAAGGGCCTAAATCTTGAAGGCCCGTCCCTGGGTTTTTTGTGCACAAAATATAAGGGCTAAAAACTATTGTGGCAATGCAAGGCTAGCTTTCTTAAGATCCTCACAGATCACTAGGCTATCGAGTACCTATGAACCTAAGCATTATGTGCCCATTTTATATCTTTACATGTTGATTTATTGAATATACTCAAAACATCTCAGTCTGATCTTCTGGTTCTGGGAACAATAATGAGAGCATTGTAAGTAACAGCTCTGGAGTTTAATAATTTAGTAAAGTACAACTCTGACTTCAAAACACCTGATTTTACAAGCATAGGCTCACCTAATAGCAGCATAGTTATGCATATTATGCCCATGAAATCAACATCAAAGGCAAAGGTCAGCCTGAAAATGCTATGGTCCTGTGTGTCCATTGAAGCTATCTGCCCACTACTGCTATGAAAAACTCCTCAGTACTACAAGCCTGATTCTAATTATTGTTTGAACTAATGTTAATGCTATGAAAAAGACCTATGAAATGAGCGTATTTTCTCTGGATGTTTTCCATGCTTAAATTACCCAAGTTCATCAGTCTATTATTAAATTTTATAATACCACTTTCAGTCCTTCAAGTATCAAATCATCAGCATATCATGCTTTCAAATAGAGGCCAGCTAGCAGAATTATTACATTGCAGGTCAAAGACCCTTTTATTCTCCTCCATACCTCTCAATCTTTTAGGGCAAGAAATCTTGTCAAAGGCTCAAAAATAGAATTGATTTTTTAAATATTGCTGTCACAAACTTAGAAGGTTGATAAAATGACAGGTTTTGCATTAGCATTAATTTTCTGAAGTCTACAAAGTCTGAAACTCAAATGTCTGCCATTATTTTCTAACTTCAGTCTTTACTGATTTGCCACTAATTTGCCAAAAAAACACAATTTTATGAAAAACGGACCAAACACATGAGGCAAAAATGTGGACATTCTGTGAAAATCTGTACAGTTGAGAGCTATGCCCCCCACCCACCACCACCCAAAGCAATTAATTCAACTAGATCCTAATACCGCTCAATACTTTTACGGAACAATGGTTATTAATGCTGAGTGAATAGTCATATTTTAGTACTGCGCAGACTACATCTTCCTTTATCTTCCTCTTTGAGAAAGTTGGAAGAAGAGAAGAAAAGTAAACAGAATCATCATTTTAAGACAGTGCACAAATAATTCAAGAGACTCCTGCTTCTAAGTAGTTAGTTCTGAATACTGCATATACAGTTTTCTGACATTAAGCACAAAACCAGACATCAAAGCTAAAATCTAAACTTTGCTCTACAGTGAAAATGACAAATCTTCATTTATCCATATTTTCACTATGAATCTCTACATATTTCTGTGTGTTAAACTAAAGAGTACAGTAAGAAAGATAAAATGCATCCTGTGGTAAAATGGAAATGGGAAATTGGCTAGACACCCTACAGAAAGTAGTGCTAAGAACTGCTGTCATATGGTGTGGCATACAGATTTGTGCCTAGGAACTTTTTTTTTATTTTTGGTTGGCTATGTAGTTCAGACTGCTTGATCATTTATAACAGGAGTCTGGAATAACTATTCAGACTAAATGTACTGCCTCATGAAAGTCAGATAGGTACAACTGTCATCCCTCAGATACTTTCCCTCATTATGATGCATGAAACCCATCAATTGGAAGCAACCTGCTAGACTTTTCTATACTAATTAAGCCTGGCACTCTCATCTTGTGTGGCATTTGAACATCAGCTTACCTGTAGTAAAAACCCGGGGCAGAACCACATCATCACGTCTTCTTCCCTAAAAGCACTAAATGGAAGTTAAAGTTCAGCAATCCTGAAGGAATTCAAAGACCTGCTCAACTATAAATTTTGCACTTCTGCCACAAGCATTCTTCCTTCTTTATACTATTGACCAACAAATGACAAAATATACTATTTTATACATTTCTTAAAGTTTGACCAACCTCCATCTGTACTCTCTGCACCTGAATCAGAAAGTACAGTACCTGTAACAGTGACCTTGGTTATGAGGTGATACATCACTGCAAAGCACATGGTTCATCTGACTGATTCTCTGTTCAGTGAATCTTTTTTGGATGAACCTAGTAACTATACCAGCATTCACTGATCATATTTTTACATGGTGGGGCAAAACCTTGCACATCAACCATGCAGGGTGCTTTGCCTTATTTCAGCTTACCCAATATAACCAACTTTAGAGTGTCAAAATCTCAGTGTAATTTATATAAAAAAATCCGCATGGAAAATTCTGTCCGCTGGATTCGACCAATCAATTTTTATTAAAACATACCTCTAAAAGAATAAAAAACACCCTGTTATAATATAAATACTGATACAAACTTAGAACTTCTTAATAATGCTTGATTTCAGAATGAATGAAACATTCAAAAGTTTGAGCTAGTATTATGGGTGTATCTAAACATATATGTATATATATATATATATATATATATATATATATATATATATATATATATATATATATATATATATATATATATATATATATATATATATATATATATATATCCTATAGAAATCTTTCATAAGTCTTTCAGTCAACATCTATACACTGCTTGGACTAAGATTCTGAATAGTTTTAGTAGGATTTTTTTAACATTGATGCACATTAATGAATTCTGTAAATTACATTTATTATTCCTACAGAGTATATGAAATTGGACTGGTTTGGTGAGGCACTTTTATTGAGAATTTTGGGTTGTTAGATGCTATCTGTAGAAAATCCTTCAGTAACTGTATTATTATTACATACATGTCTAGGAAATCAGTACTATTCTAGTTCCTGCCTGATAAGGCTTAGTGACCAGATAGCGCCAAGCTTGACTAAGAGCTTACTCTTCTCAGCCGCCCTGTTGTAAAATAATACTACTGTAGACTAATCCTAAGGCACAGCAGTGGATTATAATAGGGATGATTTTATGGTTGATCAGGGCTGACAATTCCAGGGGGCCCCATGACAAGCCAAGAAAATATTCTTTGTTTTAAACATTTTATTTTGCTCAGCAAATAAGCCAGCTCATTTGAGTTTAAAGGACTACTTACATATTTAAAAAAGAAGGAAAGCTAAATGACAAGCATGATTCATTTTTATATTTATGTAATTGCAGTGTCTGTCTCTTGCACATAAACAGCATGGGCCACTTAATATATTCCTGTCAGGCATCTCTAAGTATTTTTAAATAAGGAAATGTTTTCTTACTTAAAAGGATAAATAAATAATTAAAAAACACTCGTAATAGTGATCCTATCTACCACCCTTCAGCTTTCTCTTTGTTATCATTCTGTGATTCGTGGATATGGCAGCAAATAGATAGCTTGAGCATAAATAAAAATGTATCTGGCTAACTTCCAGCATTAGTGAATTGCTGATTTGAGTACAATCATTTTCTTTTTAAATGTTGCAGGCAACCAGATTTTTGGGGAGACTAACTGTTGCTGTGGATGAAATCCAGTTGCTTCTTTCTTTGCTCAGTTTAATGTCTGGCATTAAGGGTTGGTATGGATTTGTGTGAAATAAACTGAAATATTTTGTCTTTCTTTTTCTTAATATGCTGGCAAGCAAACAGAAGGGGGTTACCTGTGCTGTGTATGAAAGTAATTTGCCCTCTTCATTTGCTCTATTTAAAGTCTGTCATTAAGGGCTTGTGTGCATTTGTGTGAAATAAATTGGACTGTTTTCTTTTGGGGTGTCTATCTGGGCTGCGGATGAAAGTAGCTTGCCCTCCTGATTTGCTTAAACTCTGGTGTAAAGGGTTGAGCTAGTATGCATTTGTGTGAAACAAACTGGAATATTTATTCTCTGACTTTTTGGATTGGCTAACTGTGATGGGAATAAAAACATGTAATTCCCCATTTGCTCAGTTTAAAATCTAGCATATGGTGATAGTCTTCATTTGAAGGAAATAAATTGGATTATTTACTCTCTCAGTCTTTTCAAAATGGTGACAGACAACTAGATGGGAAGCTGTGCTGTCGATGAAAGTAACCTGACCTCTTAATTTGCTCACTTTAAAACCTATACATTATAGCTGGAGTAGTGTGTAATTATCTGAAATAAATTGTAATATTAATTCTTTGTTTTTTTGAGGGGGATAGCTATCCCTGCTGTGCATAAAAGCAACTTGCCCTTCTCATTTTATTAGCTTAAAATCTGGCATTAAGAGTGACTGTGCATTTGTGTGAAATAAATTGAGGTATTTACTTTCTTTTTCTTTAATATGGTGGTGGCAGGCAACCAGATTGATAAATATTGTGTTGAGGATGGAAACAAATTTCCCTCTTCATTTGATCTGTTTATAGTTCATCATTAAGATCATTAAAGACTAGCATGCATTTTTCTGCAATTAATTTGAATATTTACTCTCTGGGCAATCTTTGTGTGAAACAAATTTGAAACTTTCCCTAGTTCTACAGAATGCCCTTATCATTGCTTAATATTTTTGGTCTGCAACCTATCATCTTGTTTGTCGAGCATATAGTCTGTTTTTACAGGACTATTGTGTATTTGTATAAAATAAGCTAGAATATGTTCTTTCCCATTGTATAGTTTGTGTGAAACCAAGCTATAACTGTTCATGATTTTGCAGAATTTCCTTGACTTTGCATCAAATGTTTGGTCTGTGTCTTATAAATGTGTGTTTTTCTGCTAAATCATTGATGACTGCAGTCATTAAATGTGCGTGTGTGGGGGGGGGGGTGATTCTCATAAAATTGTTGTCTTCTGGAAAATTGTTGAGGATCACAGTCACTAAATAATGACAAATATTTGCGAGTCAGTCTTCATGTTCTTTAGAAAATGCATGCTAAGGAAAAAACTTTTATTCTTGCAACTTAGGATGGCTAGAATTCCCCAGGCTAATTCAATATAATCAACTTACTGCAGCATTCAAGGTTATTAACCATCCAAAAAAACGCCCTCCCTTAAAAACATTATCCATCTCTACAAAAGTGCTAGGCCACTTTGTTCCCTACAAAACGTTTGGTACAATATTTTAAAGCTAACTATCTATCTGGAGAATCTTTGTTTGCAAATTCAGTAGGCAAAACCTGGAATTTGCTCCCATCTGACATTACTCTGACCCCTCCGTTAATCGGTTCAAAAAAAAAATCTAACTCAGTATTTTAAAATTCACTGGTTATGTCCTTTCTATAACCCTGACTAAAGCCTCATCTTCTTCCATATCCCTGCAATTTTTATTCATAGCGATTTACCTCTTACAAAAAAAGGTTTGAAAAGAGAAACTGTAACATCTTTGAAGATTCTCTGTATACAGCTGCACCTATAGGTTTGATAAGAAAAACTGTAACATATTTGTATATATTTCTGAATATTAACTGTATTCTTCATAGGCTTGAATTGTGAGACTGTAATTTGTATATTAATACATATGTATGTGCATATACTGTAATTTGCTTGTCTTCATCTGTTTGTAAGTTTGGAGCTTTTCTTCCCGGGTCTCTGCTGAAAATTGGACATGTATCCAGTTGGACTATTCTGGTCAACAAATGTAAAATAAATAAAATAAAATAAAAATAAACTTTAAGTATATAACAGAAATAATTTATAATCTGTCCCCAATTCTGCGTCTTTCTACCTCTATTTTTGACTTTGTCCAGATTCTTGTTTTAAGAAGTTAAGAGGTATGTTTTTTTACCAAAATCAGATGGGATGTGCATGGCAAAGTTACTATAGTTGTTGATTGGGTGTAGTGGGTATCTGTGGATGACCTTCTTGTTGTTTGCTCAGATTAAACAGTCCGGCTTTGTATGACTACTGTGCATGTATGTGAAAACCGATGGAATACTTGGGATACTATGCATTTGTGAAAACCTGATGCACATTATTGTGTTCATAGTTACATATGGGGTGCATGCAGTAAACACTGGAACTATGAATTCTGGGGTCTATATTAGAAGACCGAAGACACATTCTTTCAAATGCATCTTGGTCGAACTTAAAAGGTAGAAAACGGAAAATATCGAAGTGGCTGTTAAGCGAATTCTTTCCCTGAGAAAGAATTTGCTTGGCTGCTTCAGTACTTTGCCGTTTTTGGCACTGTAGTGCGGTCTCTGAGTTGGTATGTTTAAGTAGGGGGGTGTGGGGCACAGTCCCCCACAACAGGGGGTTGTGGGGCAAAGCCCCCCACTTAATGTAATGTTTAAATTAATTTTTATTTATTTATTTTTTGTTGGAACAGCAATTTTTTTTTCCCTTGGAAAAAAATTGCTGTTTTGACACATCGACATTGTAAGCTTTCACTTACATAGGGTTGATCAATCACTGTTCGCTTTTTTAAGCATTTGGTGATTTAATATAGACCCGAATTCTGAGTTGGGATAGGGGATGTTTATGAAAATGGCTTAAATGGCTGTCATAATCAAATTAAACTTTCATTAGTCTGACTTTGCAAAACTAGTGTGCATTTATGTGAAGCAGGTTGGGATACTTTACTGTGACCATTTTTTTTATCTGAATTGGACATTTGGTGTTGTCAAGAAGTAGTAACTAATGGCTATGGACATCACTTGATTATACTCACAGCAGTTTGAATGATCTTCAGTCAGGAAGATTAATCCAAATGAGCTTGTACATGCATTTATACATGATCCCCACCCAATAAAGTTTATGGTGGTGTGGGGCTCATAGCTTGAAAAACATCTAGAGGCCAAGCAACTCTTATTCTTCCACTGCTAAGGTATACTACCTCATCTCATTGGTGCTACCTAAGCAACAGTGCTCATTCCAAGATCTTAGGCACCATACCACCATTTCTATTCTCAGGCCAATAGCTTAGTAACTTTTTATACTAGATTGCCTTATTACTATTCAGATTATCTTCCTTTTTTATTTCATCCCAAACTTACACAGAATCCCATAAATGTTGTGTCCATTTTGACTTGTGATGTTACTTTCCTTACTCTAAATTCAGCACTTATTCCCAGATGAGAGAGGAGGATTTTACTATTACCCAAGTCTTATTTTTTTATTTTCTTAGTGCAAGCACTATACCTCCTTACTGCATTAATAACTACCCTCCAAGACATACTCAGTCATTATACATGTACAAAGGTTGACACATAATGCAGACAATTAAAATGATTCAGGTTGGTGCATACTGATGCCAGGAGCCTAATTCAAGAATATCTCAATATAAAACTGTAATTATATTTGTTTGTATCTTTCTCCCCTCTGTATGTGATTGTCTATGAATCTATTTCCTCTATTAACTCATCAAAAGACACTGGAAAGAGGGAATAAGAATTAGAATTTTTTTATTATGTCCCTAAGAGATTTTTCTTTTCTGATATGTCCCTAACTAGCACTTCCATTATCTTTTGCATGGCATGGGTACTGCTTTGCATAGGCCTGCTGCTGTAAACTCAGAAATACATACATCCTTGCAGGAACATACAGACAGATGCCTAATGTTCATAATATGCTGGTTAGGCTGGAGTATCTGTCTTGGCAAATATAATGTCTTCTACTGGGCTAATTGTCAGCCTTGCAATGGAACAGGAGGGTGGGGCAGCAATGACAACTCACTGAAATTATCATTGGCCAGGTCTTCTACTGCCAGGGTCACTAATCAGTTGTAGGATGAAAGGGTTAGAGTGAGGGCTTTATGTCACCACAGACAGGGTAAAAACTCTGATGATTTGCCATCTTTGCCAAATTCCAAAACAGAATAATGGTTCTTCAAAAAAGTATCATATCTGTCTGACCTTGTAAAAAATTCTACCCGTAACCACTGTACATTACATTTAAAAATACTTCACGACAGCAGTGGATTTGTTGTAAGAAATCCCTACTAACAGTTATTATAATTTAGAAACATTTGCACAAGTGGGTAAATGTTACGTGACTGAAGGCAATTAAATGAATTGCTGCACAGATGTAATATGTGCAGCAATTCATTTAATTAGTTTACTTCATTACCTTTCATGGTTTGACATACATTAGAAAGAAGGAAACACCTTCTCTGAAGTCCTTAAATGATAGTGCTCCAGTGCATCTAACTGCTTGGTCTGTCCTATGTCTGGATAATCATGTTTGTTATTATTAGAATCAGAATGAGCAACAATACTTCTTATGGATTGGGGTGTGGCCTCTAGCTAAGACAGAAGTAATCTTTTACATAGTTTCAAGCACTATTATTGATTAGTCTGAAGTGGACACCATAAACTTACAACCACCATCTATTCACACAATAAATAACAAATAATGTGAAACAGCCATGCTTACTGACAAAGGCAGTCAAGAATATGCTACTTTTAACTATAACTGCTTTGCTGTCTAGCTCATCTAGCATGGTAGACAAAACACTCATCTCACTCCAAAGTGATCCTAATGGACATGTTCCATATGAATCATACAAAAAGTACATTGGGAGTTTACTTCCAAGGACAGGGACTAAGAAAACAATTGCCACTAAGACATAAAACCAGTCAGTTTCCTAATACTGCACAAACTGAGTAGCAAATAAACTAGGAAACTAATAATTTAATTCACCCAAGGACTGGAGACACATTTTTTGTCTCAATATTTCTCTCTGCCTCACTCAGACATGCTTTGGAAGACAGTAGTCCAGCTCCAGAGAGACCTCAAACACAATCACAAAATGAATTTCCACCAGTGGGTATCAGTTATTATCCTTTACCCCATGTTATCCCGCATTATGCTTTGTGGTGAACAACAGACACGTCAAAAAGATCCCAAAACATCTATGGTACTTAAGATGCAGATTTTTTGCCTATCCTCATTTCAGGCTACCTAGTTTTAATCCTCGTCTTGATAAAGTTCTTGGTGTATCTCAGGATTCTGTTACTTTACTTGACAAATTTAATACTGCCATGTATGCCACAATTCTCGAGCAAGCCAGTGATAACAACACCTGCAACTACTAGCCCATTTCTTTCCTATCTGTGCATCTTAAAATCCTTGAAAAAAGTCTTGTGTATGAGTACGAGTGGACTTCTTCATTCGTATGACCCTAATTTTATACAGTTTGCTTTACTTTCTGAGATCAACATGTTCAAGATTATATCTTACCTTACAAATGTAATTTACTCTAACCTGGACAAGGGAGTGTACTGGAGCAATATGTATTTATTTATGAGGCATTTTTAACTCTGCTGCTTATCACATCCTCTGGAACACCTTGAAGAAATTGTGTACTTCTAATTTTATAAGCTTCAGTACTTGCAAACCTTCAGAAGTCTTGTAGACCACCTTCATGGTCTATTTTCTGAGCAAATGAACACAGTAGAAGCCAATGTATTTGCCTAAAAATTACCACTGGAAAATTAAGGAATCTTTGTACATGCTGTTTACAATGCCATCATATTGCTTCATAGTTTTCTACCTTGATTATGAGATATTTCACTTGTCCAGCAAACAATACATCCCAGAACAATTTCAAAAACAAAATCAACACTGAATAGCTCTAAAATTTGGAATTTGGCTGTTGTCCAAAATAAATAGTGTAGATATCTATCTACAGTTTGAAGATAAAATGTGCCCATCCTTCAGGAGTCATAAATACTTGAACTCTGTCAATATTGTTATATTTGATATTGATTAACTCATGGACAAACTATAAACTAAAAAAAAAAACCTGCTACAAAGCAAACAGTTCGTAACACTGGAGATGTACAGCACCCTTGTAATGTTGACACAATCAAGCCATAGGGGGGCATACTCACCTACATGGTACCTCAGTTGATGCCCTGCCTCCCTCATTTCCTATGATAACACAGCAAGTATTCACAGACATTTTTGCAGATGGTATCCATCACAAGTCAATTATTGTAGTTGATTTTGATATAAATGTTACAGGCCCATGTGCATCTCCTCTGCTCAGAATGCTACAAAAAGGGCTTGACCAGTTAGTGAAAAAATCTATAAGACCTAATGTACAGACAGGTAATGATGCTACCTCTTATCCTAACTAACATTGCCCGTAGATGCCCAAAGAAAATATCCTGACCAACCATCTTAGGAGGTTACTGTCCTGTGATCTCTGCCTGATCTTTGAGAACCTACAAATTACTTGCACACATAATAACAGGTAGGCCTAGCTCTGATTCCAAGAAAGAAATATTAAGCCTTTATTTACTTCAAATTAAGTGGGAACTATTATATAAACTATAGATCTTGATGCAGTTCTGGATTACTTTCTCAGTCAGTTTCTTACTCTTCTGATATAATATTCACTTGTACGCAGAAAAGACTTAGTGGTCAGACTCACTCGTGGATAACTACACTGCTAAAAAGTATTGTGCACCAAAGCGACAGAGCATGGAAATGCTGAAAATAGAACCTATTCAATACTGAGTTCCAAGAAGCATATCTAGAACATAGAAAAAAAAAAACTTTTACACAACTCAGCTAAAACTGCCAAACTAAGACAAAACGATAACTCCCTCCTTGCCTCAATTTTGGAAAGAAATAAAGTCTGCAAAGCTCAGCTACTGACACCACCCACTCTTCAACAAGCATTTTTACTATTTCTTTGAAAAGAAATAAAGTCACGGTCTCCTAACTGCCATTGACGCATAAGAACTGTTTCCTCAGTCCAATCCCTGCAATTATGATGTCACATAACTCTATCCACTAACATCACTCAGCCCATCTCCGTTTGTTTTAGGGAAAATACCATTAAAGAAACAAATAAATTACCGTTAAGTATATGCAATTCCTTGGGGAAGATATATCAAACTATACCCTGCCTTCCCAAAGATTTCAGGCATATAGGTAGTCAAGCATCCTACATACACCTACAATCTCTTATTAACTTCAAAAACATTCTTTATGGCCCTCAAATATTGTACCATACTTCCTCTACCAAACCTGCTTTTCTAAAGAAACAAAAGACTGTGGGTCCATGTGAAGTCTAGGCACTGTCTCTAAAGTATTTGAAAAGTTATACAAGCAAGTCTATGTACATATTAAAAGATGCAGCATGCCTCCTGATCATCAGCATGGACTTAGAAAAGACTTTAGAGCAATAATTGCATTATATACAGCAAATAATACTATGCATTACAATACAAATGACAATGTTATAACATAGGACTATTTAGTGACACAAAATCAAAGGAAGCAGTCAACCATACATATCTGGACAAACTCTGCAAATTTAACTTCTCAAATGACAGTCTCTTGGTGTAATAGTTACTCAAAGGCTACAACATTTCAAGTATTTTCTAACAACTCTCTCTCTCTAGTCCACTAACATTCAGGAATGCTGCTCCCCAAGGGTCAGTGTTTGGTTCCCTTCTTTCTATAGTTACTAATGACTTCACTGTATTTAAAGAAGATCTGTCAAAACTTAAGTACACAGATGACCTTTTTCTAAATTAATCTGGCAATTTTCCATTTGCCATTTAGAACATACTTCAAAAAAGTTTTTTTTCAGGATCTGTGACTAGTCACTAAAATAACTTTTAGTATAAACTCAAATAAATCAAGATTCATGGTATTTGCTGTTAAAAAAAAAAAAAAAAAAACTAAACTAAAATGACTTTCCACTCCAACAATAATAGATAACATGAACAATGAAATATCCCAATGCTATTCAACACATGTACTTACACATGAATGTTAATCTTTTAACATAACCAGTCTTATTATGTAAAAAATGTTCTCATTTGTGGCTAGGCTATACAATTTCTCATCTTTTGCCCTCCATTGATAGCAAAGCATTAGCCAGGAATTTTCTTTTCCCTAAAGTGGATTATGGCCTTCTCAAAGTGCAGCTACCCTAACATTCAGTTCAATGTTATTCAGGTTACTCATCCATCATCAATGTCATCCAATTATTTTAAAATAGCCAATCAAGAAACAAACATACTCACTGAAAGAAACATAGGATGACAGTCTGAACTTGGTAAAAATAAAGGTTCAGGCATTTGCTAGATAGGCCCTTTCTGCCCTTTTGGGGAAGAATCACATATTAACTGTTTTAATGCTCATCTGAAAAAATATTGTGTGAAGTAATCACACTGTACATGACTTACAGATGCTGGTTCAACAATGTCCAATTCTGCTGTTTGTCTGAAAACTAACTTGGTATATATCAACCCCAATGTGTTAAACCATGTCTGAGATAGTTAAAAACGTCATACATTTCCATTCATGGATACATCGACAGAAGTTTTAAATGTTTTCTTTATCTGTGTATGTGTTTGTATACAAGGAAATATGGGTTTTCAACTGCAATTATTAATGTACTGCTCTAATTATATGCGGGACTTGCATTATAAATTTGAAATCTGATGTACATTCAAATGTTAATACTGCTGCTTATGTATGCATGCTGCTTAGCCAACTGCAGGGCTATCCATCCATCCACCTATAACCCCTTTTCCCATTTTTGCACATGGGGTTGGGGTGTCACTTCAACAGTGGCAATCATCTAGACCCAAGGTTTACACTGCCAGGTGGCTAGCCCTGCTGAGGTAGTTCTTCTATACAACACACTCACACCTATAACCAGTTTAGAATATCGAATCTACCTACTGCATGCCTTTTGAAATGTATCAGGAAAATGGAGCACCCACAGGAAATCCATACACAGCAGACACCCCAGCCAAATATTAAACCAGGAACCTCTTGTTCGAAAGACGACAACACTATCTGTTGTGCCACTGCTGTCACCCTGATGGAAATCAGGTTTCTCCAACTCTAACAGCGCCTACAATCCCCTCAATAGCTTCTAAGGAACACTAGCACTGCCATTCTTTGAGTAGAGGAGCACACAAGCTTCCCTGCATGACTGTCCCCAGACCTGCATGGGTATGTCATGGCAGCACATGCAAATTCCTGGATATTCATGGTCTGTGCTACCCAGGGCTCCCACTGGGTGTTGCCCATGTGTTGGGCTAGACCACCTCCTTCCCACCACGATGGGAAAGCCATATGCAGCTCACTCTTATTCTCCCACCCAGGGTCATTTGGGTTGCTTTTGTCACTGAACCCTTGGCTGCGATTGAAAAGAGTTAATAGGCCAGGCCTTCCACATGGTGATTAAATGTCAATCAAGCAATCACTCAGTCACTCAATCCAGTATGTGCAATAGTACAGTGGCAGGCAAACACAAAAGCGTAATCGAAATATATAAGCAGGTGTGTTGATGCATTAATACCAAGGACAAATATATAATGCATATCACACAGAATGACAACACAGACACAAATATATGTGATCAAAACTTACAGCACATAGTATGTGGCACATTGTCCTATAACACTAGTTAGAGATTACACCCTTCTACTATCCACATCTTATGGTACATTACCAGCTATGGTCACTCTGTTTTTACATAACCAGTTATTCACATTCTTTAGTACTCTTTTATTAGTGTTTACATCCATAAATCTATTTCTTATATCAGAATAAGTACTGACATTATTTTTTTTTCTTCTAGCTGAGGATACACACTATGAAATGGCAAGTATTAATATCTGGCTACTGAAACTTGTTTAAAGAATGCAGCTAAATTTAAAAACTCAACCTGTAAATCACAAATCTATGATGTTCTAGAAGGCAGGAACACGCTCTGGTGTTAATTACAAGGGAGGGTTGAGTCACACTCAAAGGCAGGAACAATACACTGCAAGCCCATTACATGTCACCCACATGGATGGTATGAGCAGGTGCAGAGGTGTGTTAGGCCTTAGGAAAAACATGCCCTTGTCAGTAGTAGGATCTGGATGCGTAAGCTGAGTCACTAGTCCTGAACAAAGGTTGGAGTTTGTCTGCGGTTGGTTAGTTGTATTCAGTAGAGTCAGTAAATGTGGCCATGGAAGAAGCTGATGGTCAATGGTGGGGAAGCCGAAAAAAAAAATAATTCCATGATAAAAAAATAGAAATGGAACTCTTTTGCTGAACTACATTTTATCAAAAAATGACAAAGAGTATTAAACTTATCTAGAATTCAGGCATTTGTATTTATAAATAAGCTTGCAATTATATTTAATTTATGCACAATATTATAATAATCAAAACAGAATGCTCTTTTTATGATATCAAATATTATGTAGTCATACACAGATAACAGCTTACGTTCTTATAAATTAATTTAGATTTTATATAATTAAAAATAATTCAACCATATGGACGTTATTTTAAGGTTTCTACACAAGTGTAATTTTCAACTAAGAGTTACCCAACTTTTAGATAATATTTTGTACAGTAATATAAGTAACATATATACCTATATCTACATTTACCAAACTTTTCCATGTTAACAAGTTTTTCTCAGTTCTCTCACGCACAAGATTAATTTCAACATATTAAATCCCTCCTTTATACAATTTCCAGAAGAATTTAAAACATGAGAGAATCAGACCCTGTACCCTGTGTGTGTAAGGCAAACACCTTAATCATTATGCCAAACTCCCACAATAAAGCCTATGTTGAATAACAGTGCAATAGCTTATCACTCAAATCCATTTCAAATTATTTGCATTTCTCTTTTGTTGCAAATTTACTGTTCTATATCATACAGTCATTTTATATATGTTGCAGAATAGAATTTTAATTTATTTATTTATAAGGACACACTTAATATTATCAAACAGGTAGAACAGTGATGGACTGAAATGTTTATCAGAAATTGTTTTGTAGCCAGATTGCTTTCATTTAATTAATCAATTTTTGCAGTCACGATTATACTTTAGTTCTGAATTAGGGACTCTAGACAAGCTCTTGGAAAATGTTTATATATAGGGACCTGGAATATTACATTATGGATCATAGTTGTAAAAATAATGGCATCTTTTGTTGTTACCTTAAATCTAATGCTCTTTATAATAAGAAAGAATGAAAAAAAATGTCTAATAGATTTTTTTCTGAATTTTTTCATTAAGCATCTTAGTATTCATTCATACAATTATACGTATCCCTTGAAACTGTTATTTATATTGGTCTTAAGTATGTGTGTATGCTGGCATGCATGTCATTGCTGAATTGTTAATTTTTATAAGTTTATTGATCCAAGCAAATTAAATATACAACCAAAAATACTTACACAAATTCCAGTTCAGCATACAGCTTTACAGAAATAACAGTATTTCAGATAAAATAAAAATCAGAAAATAGTATAAATTCTTTGTAAATCAGATATACTTTCCATCTTCTATATATTTCAAAATTCAGGATTATGTTTGTAGAATCAAAACTTCAAAAATGTCCATTAAAAATGTTTAAAGCAAATACAAGCAAATGATATGCCTGCACAGATATAGTATCAGTTCAACGTATGCATGTGCAATTGTTGGCTATTTTGCAGATTACAATCAGTCTTAACATATAACTCATTGCATTAATTTTATATTTATGAATTCACATCAGACGTCAGAAGTACAGATGAATGCGTCCATTATTTTTCAGTTTATATTTATCAGCAACAAATATTGTGTACTCCCCTCGCTATGTTAAAAAGAATCAACACGTATGCATGCAAAATCAGTATCTTCACAAAAGTTGCAAATAAGGTAGACAAGACACAAAAATGATAAGCTGGCATGATGGACTATGTACATATTGCGTATTTACAAACATGATACTCTAGGACCTTAAGTTACTGCACACACTGAACCTTTATTATATTGATTATGATCTGTTAATATTGCTGTATAATGGCATGCAACGACATTAAACTTACATGGCAATATTACCAGCATTAAATTATTTAGTTTCACTGAATGGAGGCATACAACAAACACACACACCCACACCCATGGTTAGGTGCAAAATCATTGAATGTACTCTTGCTGACTGGTAATGAAAAGTATCTGTGGGTTAGTGAAAAGGCTAGGTGAGAGGAGAGATTTAATGTTGTGGGTGGTTGGGTGACCAAATGTTTGCAGGTTAGATTCAGGTTAAGAGTTAGATGTAGCGTTAAGCATGTGTGAGATTGTTTGTTGTCTTGTGGTGAAGCCTTCTTATCCATCGTTAATCATGTGTGTCAACCTTAACACTAACCCAGCTGCTGCTGCCACTAACTGCAACCCTATGAACTAACCTAGGAAAAATCCTTTCCCAGCAGTTACCCTGATCAGCTGAACTATGCCTGGAGGTTACGTTATGGTACATTTTTCTTGTTTTCTATTTTTTTAACTGATTAGGGAAGAAACGAGTTTGCTTTCCTTTTCGTTCATTTTAGGTTTGAAGTTTTATGGATTTTACTTAGTGTTTAGTTACATCTTTTTCTCTATATATATACATATATCTATATATATATACACATACACACACACACACACACACACACACACACACACACACGGGTCTATATTATGTCCTCGAAAAGGCGGTTCAGTGAATGGCCTTTACATCAAAAATGGCAGCTGGTGAACTGCTCATAGTGAGATTGCTGTACAGTGAAGATCTCAAAATTTGCCCTTTCCTCACTGTAGTGTGATCTTGGAGTTGGTAAATATAACTGGGGGGGTGTGGGGGTACAGCCCACCACAAGAGCGGGTTCACTGACCGGCATTTTCAGTGTAAATGCCATTTGCTGAACTGCCTTTTGGAGGACATACTATAGACTCTACACACACATATATATTTAAGGTGGTATAATGATTCTTTCACCCACATGAAAATGCTTATGTATTATGTACTATATTAGTAAAATCTTGTAAAAGCCAGCCATGCTGTGTATGTAATATGGTGATAAAATCTTGGAACAGCAAGACAAATGTAAAACACCATCTAGGGTACTGTTAAAACCAAGGCCTTATTCAAAAACTGGTCTATATTAGAACACCGACAAAGCTGTTAATCGAAAGGCTTTATCATCGAAAATACTGGTGATAGAAGTGTGTTTTCTGATATCGTGGTACAGTGAATATTGGAAAATTTGCCCTTTCCTAACTCTAGTGCAATATTGGAGTTGGTATATATAATTAGTAAGGGGTGTGGGAGGCACAGCCCCCCCCACAACACTGAGTTCTATCACCGGCATTTTCGATGATAAGGCCGTTCAATTAACAGCTTTGTTGGTGTTCTAATATAAACTCATCCAAAGTTAGTAGAAATGCTTGCCTCTCATGTAGGGTGACTTACAAGACCAAGTGGAGACTCTTTGATGCATGACTCTAGTGGAGTTACCTTAGAGTGCCAGGAGTTTATCTGTGGATTTATAAGGATTCTAACTGGTGTATATACTTAGAGATTATAGCCAGTTTATTCTGAGCTGCAATATCAAGAAAAGAAGCTGCAGGACTGTTGGATTCTTCTGGGATTCTTTGAAAAAAAATGAAGTGAACAGTAAATTACCTGAACTGTGTACTTCTGTTAAATTTGAAAAATATTGTGCTGAAATACATGTATTCTAAATAAAATGCAATTAAACTATAAAGTGATTCTTTAGTATATTAGACATACTACAATGTATACATATACACGCATGCATGTATATATATATATATATATATATATATATATATATATATATATATATATATACACACATACACACACAAACATATATATATATATATATATATATATATATATATATATATATATATATATATATATATATATGTGTGTGTGTGTGTGTGTATATATATATATATATATATATATATATATATATATATATATATATATATCTTCTTCTTTCAGCTTTTCCCGGTTAGGGGTCACCACAATGGATCACCTATCCACTCATGATTGGCAGTGGAATTTTACAGTGTCGATTTGTCAGCCCAGTGCCCAACCATCCACAGAAGGCACACACATGCATGCACTCATGCCTAAGACCAATTTAGAGTGTCCAATCTACCTACAGCATGTCTTTGGAATGTGGGAGGAAACCGGAGCACCCAGTGGAAACCACAGGGAGGACATACGGACTCCACACAGAAGGCACCCTAGCCAAGGATCGAACCAGAGAAGCTCTTGCTGTTTGGCAGCAATGGAGAGAGAGAGAGTAAGAGAGAGAGAGAGAGAGAGAGAGAGAGAGATACGTGTGTGTTTATAAAATGTTCTAAGAAAACCAGCCAAATTGTTAGATACCCATGCATTATTCATATTCCATACATGGAAAAAAACTTTCAGATACTTAGACCTCACATCTAAACTTCATTCGTCAGTTCTCTCACCTTAACAGCCATCACAGAGTAAATGCACTGTAAGCACACCATGAAAGCTAATAAAACATGAAAAACTGCATTATTTTAAACAACATTACTTTTAACAAATGTGTATAACTCCACCACAATTTAAGATTTTTGAAAGAATAATAGTAACTTGCTAACATGATTATTAGCTTGAATAAAAAGCTGCAAGAATGATATGAAATATAAAGGGTTAATTTAGAAATAGTATAAAGTGCAGAAAAATAAAAAGTAGTAAGTGTGCTGGCATAGCTTAATTAGATTTTGGCATCCATGTAAAAGAGTATGTTATTGAGAAACAAATTCTGTAAAAATAACTGCGCAGATGGCAGCTGGAAGGACATCAATGATGTAAAGAGATGTACCATCAGGTTTCAGATAGTGCTGGAACACCACATTTCAGATAATGCAAGACTGAGTTTCCATGGATTATCAAACTACAAAGAACTAAGGACAAGTGAACAAAGGAAAACTGTTATACAAAGAAAGAACTGTTATACATCAGACTTTGAGAAAAATATCAGACCTTTTGGTATAAATATGAGTGTGCATAAACAAGCTTTGGGAATTTGCCATAGAGAGCTGACAGCATCTGTGTTGCATGCTTGTAGACCCGAAAGGTGAATGTGACAGTAAAGTGTATTAATTGAAGCGGTGTCTTCGTGTATTTATTGTACTCAGTACAATATAGTAATAAGACTAATTGGTTACAATAAATAGTTAAATATACTTTAGTATGCTTGCATGTAAATTCAAGTAACAGCAAGAAACCAACAGAAGGCTTCATATAATTCATTAATGGCGAGCCACAGTTGATGGACCAAATGGTTTCTTATTGTGACAACTACAGCTTCTTTTTTATTTTATTCAGTTAGTACATTCTGTTCCAGTGCAAACATTTGCCTCCTTCTTATGCACAGTATCAAGAAGCAGAACAGTGCATCTCTGCAAGTTCCACAGGTCCTGTACATTCACACAGTTGAATCTGCCAGCTGTGTTTGACCACATTTTGAGAGAATCAACAAGGAACTTTCTATGTTTTCTCGACCGAAGATTTGGCCACCTTCCACACAGAAACTGGTAATTCTCTTTTTGTTTCTCATTCTACAGCATGGATGCCATAAACAAATTAAATGTAAAATGTAACACTACATTTCAGTAGACAGTAATAATAGTCCAGCACATATATGGTCAGGATTTAAAGATTGGTATAAACATAACTGTAGCACATGTAGTACTTTACTAGGTAAGGTTCATGTCAATGCTTTATGTACGTTTGATTGGTATCTTAAACAGCAACATCATTTGCATGACAGTAAACATTTATTGTGCAAGTCATATGAAACTGCTTTCTGTGTGCAATGTCATAAAAGTCACGGTAAACAACCAAATCCATTATGTCCTGTCACCACATGTAACATGTTAATTTCAGAGTTACAATATCAGTCAAGTCAGTTATTTACAGAATCTTCTGTACGTCTTGCTAGACAAAAGTGGCATAAAACCACTGCACATTTCAAAACAGATAAGAACAGAGACGGGGTTCATGATGAACTGACAAAAAGATTTAATAAACTTCTAAGACACAGTCAGAGTGAGTTCAAAAAGTTCAGACAACATAAGCAAACACTTTTTCAAAAGTGCATAAGAGCTTTAAAGTCAGCAGAACAGAATACTGACAAATATAATCTGGTTAGTAAAGAGTTAAAGCAACAGCAGTTAACTACGCTGATAGAAAATAATTTACGACGTACTATTCTACCCTTAGAAAGTGGTTAAGCATACACAGCACAAACTTTCATTCAGTTAAAGCAAGGCACTTAAATGGTTATTTTCAAACCATTTCATATAAGAAAACAGTTCTAAAGTATAGAAATCAAATGAGAGTAGTTAAACGCAGAAAAGACATGACGTCACAAGACTGACATACATGCATTTTCTTTTCATCTAAAGTGCAGCAAAAGGCAAATGACAGCAAATGTAAATCATGTAAATATATTTGTCTTAAGCATGTGTTAGTTAAGCCAATATCTATTTTGTTTCTTGCAGTATTTTGTAATTGTATAAAAGCATAACAGACTCCAATAAAAACAGTATTCAAAAACATTATTATGCATAGTTAGGCAAGTTAATGCTTATTACAACTGCATTCTAATATCAAGCTGCAAGTATATTAACAAATGACTGAAGGTATGGGTAAGTGCTAAAGGAGTTATGGGTTAAGTGTCTGGAATGCACAGAAAGAAAAAAGTATGTGAGCTCAAATCTTTCCAGACTGGAATGGGTAGTTACAAGGAATGTTGTATAAGATAAAATGTTATTGGTACTGAAATTTATAAGGTCAAGGAAACAAGACTGGTCATCAGGCCAAAAGGCTTACATTTTTCTAAAACAATATTAAGTATTCACATGCAGTATTAAACAAAAAGAACAAGCGTCTGTAAGTATATACTACACCGACTACAGTCAGTATATGGACTATGGTATGCAGTTAAAATAAATTATGCAGGTCCCTTTACAAAAAGGGAGGGTATAAATAGCTAGTAGTAACAGTAAACATCTTTTCAAAATGAGTAAAAGCAATTCTTACAACTCTGACAGATTAGGCAACAGCAAAAGCTTTATAAAAATATTTTCTGTTTTAGAAAATGGCCAAAAAATGATCAAATCAAAAAGCAAATGTTTAAGACCAAAGTGCCACAGTCTAGGTAACAGCCAAAAGGCAAGCATACATTTAATTCTCACAGCATAAAGCAAATAAACAATACTACATTAAAATGATGTATACTACAGGGGGAAGGGCATGCTTTCAATTTTACACTAACTGTGTAATCAGTACTGCAAAAGGGACTCAAATAAAAGTGCAAAGTGGTAATACCAAAAATAAGTTTGTAAATTGGACTGAGTGTACATTACAGCCATGTATATACAAATGCAAAAACAATCTGTACAAGCAAGTATATTCTGTACAGTATATAGTAAATGGTTCATCTATGTAAATAGAGTAACAAGTCAAAGCTTAACATTTGTGACGTGTGTTTTTTTTTTTCAAAAAAACAAGACTGCAATGCCTTTGCAATAAAATCCTCAAGCATTGTCAATAAATTACTGTATAGGACATCACTGTATAGAGTCATATTCAAATTCATCCAGTTCTAATAGTAATGGTTGTCATCATTGTGTTGACATTACAAAATTGTGTTAACTTGCTGTATTAAAAGAAAACTAAAGGTTTTGTTTCTCAATGTGTTTCTAGTTAATAGCAATATAACTTGACTATAGACAGTTATGGATTTAAAATAAAAGAAAGAGAATGTATACATTGATAAACATGTTTAAAAATGTATAAATGCATGTGCACATCGATTTGCTAGTTAGATGCATATACACATCTGTTGCTATAATATATGTAAAAATAATATCGTTAGTTAAATACATGTATTCCTGTTTGCTAGCATACATATATTCTGGTACAGCTTGAGACAAGTTGAACGTTCAGTGTCTGGAACATGCTTCAAAGACTATAGATAAAAATGCAGTTGTGAGACAAGGCATGCAGTATTCAGCACAGACATCTGTATTTCATTTGCATCATTCTGAACATCAAAACAGAGGGAGAATTACAATATTTCACGAATTAAACTTAGTTAGGAAAATGCTACACAAAATAGAACACAAGACAATTTCAGTTGTAAAAAGCATACACCATGTACATTGGGGAAGATAACATTTAGCTAAACAAGGTCAGGCAAAAGTAGAGAAAGAATCAAAGACTGACAAACATTTCAATAAACAGCTCTATCTCCATCAGATGCTGTACATTACCTCAAAATTGTAACAGTTCTGACAAGGAAAGACATCATACAAAAATGTCACAGTATGTAGACAGTAACACATAAATAAAAATAAACAACAGGGGAAGAAAAGGCTATAATTTCTACCAATACTCTCTTTGTATAAACAACAAAGTAACCATGGGTTAAAATACTTACCATTTTGGGTAACAGGCCAGTACTTCATACACATCAAATTGTGAAAATGCTATCCACTTGTACTATGACAGGACAACAATACCAAAAAACAATATTGCACTTCAATATTACATTTCCAAGTTTTAAAGATACCAAATGCAGATTTAAAAGAGCTTGGTATGAAAACTAATATAACAAGATATCTCACAGATTGTACATTTACAAGCACAAGAGAGGCTACTATTTAGTAAGTCATTACAAGTATCTTTGATAGACAGATTACAATTTGGTACTAATATATCTAAATTTGTAAAGTGAACAAAATGTGTAAATGGACAATATTGCCTTCAAATTTCAAAAGGTTTGTTAAAGTGGCACCACAGTCTGTATGTGTGGTTTCAAATTTATTTATTTTACATTTGTTAACCGGGGGTGTCTGACTGAGCCGAAAAGGCCCTTTTTCAGCAGAAGCCCAGGGAGAAAAGCTCCACATAGAAAAATTACAGATACATTTAGTTATTTAGACATGATCAGTATACACACAAATTACAAAAGACATGTTTTTACAGTGGTATGCAGCACATCAACAGTTACAGTGGAGAGAACAAACAAAAAAATATTAATTTAAAAATAAATGTAATTAATAGATTTGTGGTGTACAGCTGAAATTTGGAACATAGGTAGAATACATACATAGTACACAGGTACAGTACATACACTGAAGATTAGCCAGTGTTTGTGAGTAAGATTGAAAACTATTATCAAGTACTCTAAGTTTAGTATGTGTACCTTATTCGCTTTCACTAGCCAGGGGAGCAATCATGGCACTTCCAACTTTGTTTGAGATGTTGCCTGATGAGATCTTTGAAGGACATTTTGGGTGATGTGTTTTGAATGCTAGTGGGGACAGAGTTCCTTTTTGTTAGCCACTGAACTACTATATAGTGCATCTCCAAAGCTATTGTAGCTGTTGGTGACTTCTATTATTAGTTTGCTTAATGATCTAAGAGGCCTTTTGGCTGAGTGATGTTGTACTAGGTTTTTGAGGGCAGGACACTTATTGGGGAAGTAATAGATCGAATGACAGAGGCAGAGCTGATCGTAGGTTAGGAGGTTGGGCAGTTCAAGCCAGTGGAGCTGGCTCAAAGCAGCACAGTGATGAGTTCTATGTGAGCAATTTGCAGCAAATCAGGCAATTCTGTTATAGCAGGCTTCCATTTTGCTTAGCTCAGTTTTGTTGAGATTAGTCAGAATGGGAGATGCATAGAGTAGGGTGGATAGAAGTTGGGAGCGAGCAATGGCTGATCTTGTGTTGTTGGTAAGAAAAGGTTTGATATGGTAGAGTGATCCCAGTTTGGCATGTACTTTTTTAATAGTTAAGTTGAGATGACTATCAAATTTTAGGTAGGAGTCTATGATTATTCCCTATAGCTTAGCCTGTGCCACTGGAACGATTGGAGTAGCATTTGTGGAGTAGATAGTGAATTGACTGTTATCAGTGTTTTTGTTAGAACTGGTTATAATCATAAGCTGAGTTTTCTTTGGACTGAGGATAAGTTGGGCTTTGGTAAGGTAGTTTTCAATGTCAAAGAATGCTAGTTGAGTTGTTTGCAGGAGGGTGGGAATGTTTTGTGCAGCACAAATTAAGGTAGTATCATCTGCATACTGAATGATAGATGGAGGTATGGAGGTCATTTGTGAAGATTGTGAATAGTAGTGGTCCTAAGAGAGAACCCTATGGGACTCCTACAGTTATGGGCATCTGAGGAGAGAGAAAATTCTCCCATTTCACAGCTTGGTACCTGTCAGTTAAGTAGCTTTGGAACCAGGTAAGAGTGGAATTTGACAGGTGATATTGGTTTAGTTTGTTTAGCAGGATTTGGTGCGAGACTGTGTCAAATGCTTTGGATATATCCAAAAAGAGTTGACACCTACAGGCCTTCTTTTTTTTTTGAGATGGTTTACTGTGACTGTGAAGCAGAGGAGGGCTGTAGTGGTACTATGGGCAGGTCTGAAACCATGCTGAGTAGGTAACAAGATGTTGCTGTCGGAGATATTTTAGCATCTGGCTATGGATGCATTTTTCTAGGATTTTGGCCAGGGGGGAGAGTAAAGCAATGGCTCTGTAGTTATTAAGTTCAGTGGAGATCCTGCCTTTATGCATGGGTATTCCAGAGTTTGAGCACATAGTTTTCAACAATTGATCTGTTTATGAGAGTGGAGATTGGGATAGCAATAGCATCTGCTGTGAGTTTCAAGAAATAGCTGGGGAGTAGGTCAGCTGCCGTTGATGAGGTTTTTAGTTTGGAGAGCATGCTTTTGATTTAAGTGGTGGAAACTGTTTTGAGGGTAAAGCTTGTATTAGTGTAATTTGTGTTGGGGGGGGATAGTGAGGAAGGAACTATAATAGAGAAGAACTGGCCAATTTTGTTAGCTATGCCTGAAGTAAGGTCTATTGTGGGGGATAAACCTAGCTTTGGATATAGAAGTGCTGAAACATTAAAGCGGAAATTATGTTATAAAGATTTCCGAATAAAAACTAGGAATATAGATAGAGTAATGGGCACAAGGAAATGCTATAACTGCTCTTGCTGTAATGATTTATATGAAGGAGAGAATATTTTTAAGCACCCTGCTAATGGTGAAGTTTTCACATTAATGACAATGACAGCTTGTAATGAGGAAAGGGTGGTTTATTTGGCTACATGCACACTATGTGCATCTTTTTACGTGGGCAAAACTATTAGAAGGTTAAACGAGAGAATAGTTGAGCATAAGTCAGAGATTAGGAGAAAAATATCGACAAATGCTTTGAGTAAACACATTATGGATAAAGGTGAAAAGCATGTTTTTAGATTTAGAGTATTGGCTGTAGTAGACATAAACAACTGTTTAGAGTTAAAAGAATTAGAGTGGATTATTAGGCTTCAGGCAGATGTGTCTCCTGGTCTAAATAATACTGTCAGCTTAAAGCCTTTATTGATGAAGAGGCAAAGGGAAAGGTTATGAAATGCATATATTTATGCATGTTTATTAAATGTATGCTTTTTATAAAAGTGTGTGTATATGTACATATATGTATGTATATATCTGTTTGTGGATGTATGTGTTTGCATATTTGCATTTACACATTTTAAAATATTGTATATAATAGATATGTGTAATATTTCTAATTGTATGGTATTTTTAGTATGATAGTATATTATTATGTATTAGTATATAATGATGCATTTTTTATAAATTAAGTTTTACTTTTCATAATGTTATAGGCAGACAGCATTTTTAATATGTTTTTATTTGATGTGTTGTCTTTTTAAGATTTAGCTGATTATTAAGTTGTGGGATGGGCTGAAGCATATGACTGTATGATTTCTCCTATTTAAATGTTGTAGTACTGTTATTGCTTTATACTGATGAAGGGTGTAGACCTGAAAGCTTTATGTAATAAATTTTCTTTGGTGTGGTATCGTTGGGGTGGATATCCCCACCTATGGTGAGCCTGGTGTTAAAATGGTGATACAGATGTTGGAGTTTGGTGAGGAGTGTGAAAAAGTATTGTGTTTTTTTGGAGTAGGAATGAGAGCATTTGTGTTTAGTTCTGAATTGGTCAGTTATGCAGTTCTTGAACAATTGTGGGCAGATATTATTATAATGTGTGGTGTCTGCATATGGGAGTGCATAATGTAGTGTTGTGCTACTAAGTTTAGGGATATTGATAGAGTGATAACTTGTGGTGTTATAAAGAATTATGAGAAGACAGACTAGACTTAGTTGTTTGATAGTCATGGTTATAAAGTTTAAGTTGTTTCTAGGTGGGGGGTCTGAATAGGAATTATAGGGTTGCACTATATGTGGATGGCTAAGTAGTGTGGGTGATGTAAAAATGCCTAGTGTGAATGAGAGTGATTGGGAATATTTTGTGTGGAGCAAGTTGGTGTGGTATAATGTGATCTGACTTGAGGAGCTGTGATTGGTGGAGGTGATGTGAGAGTAAATCTCAAGGAAACAAATCTGAATGAGGTAGCCAAACTGTCTGATGAAGAATTCTACCTAAATGTGAAAGTGCTTACTGTATTTTCTTGTTCGTTTTTTATTATTTTACTACAAATAAATGGTCAGCTTCTTATGGTCATGGTTTGGCTACCTCATTCAGTTTTGTTTCCCTGAGATTTACTAGTATTTGCTGCAGTTGAGGAGCTCCACCCTTGTCTAAGGATTCTGTCCAAGGTGATGTGAGAGTAAGCTGTGGGTGTGGCTGTGATTACTATAAATGTACAGGTAGTGGGGTGGGAGGGAATAGGGGGCAGGGCAGGGTAGCGGAGAGAGCCCGAGCATTAGCGAGGATGAACAGAATGGGGCAGAGCCCACCAAGACAAGAGTAAAAAGTAAGTATTACTGTACAAATCTGAACACTTTAAATAAATTCCTAAGGTCTAATGGCTTACCAGCAAGCAGAATGCAATTGTTGAAGAGCACTTGTGTCCTGGTGGGAGACTAGAAATTTAAAGATGTCTCCATGCTCAGCAGGATTCTAATATAGACTTAGTATTGGGGGAGGGGAGATAGCACAAGGGGTGTAAACCAGGTGGAATGCAAAGAAACCAGTGTTAATAGTAAAAGACAAAAACAGAAGCTGACACTGCCCATAATTGGTGGGACATATTCACAAAATAGTTATAATCTGGGACCAAATTGCTAAATTTGTTAATACATCCTGTGTTTGTAGTTTTAGGGGTAATAATAATAATAATAATAATAATGACAGCTTGGAATTGTTTTATATGCTGCAAGTTACAAAGAGTTACAATAAATCAACAAGTTATGATTGTAAATATGAGCAAAGTGGTAAATGCTGTAAATAGCAATGCTGATGAAACAAATGCTGTCTTTTCTTTAACTAAAGTTTAGTCCATTCCTCCAAAAAAAAAACAAAATAAGGGAGACCTGAAAGAATAATAGTAACTGTTGATAACATGATTATTACCTTGAATATAAAGCTGCAAGAATGATATGAAATATAAAGGGTTAATTTAGAAATAGTATAAAGTGCTGAAAAATAAAAAGTAGTAAGTGTGCTGGCATAGCTTAAGGAAAACTGTTATACAAAGAAAGAACTGTTATACACCAGACTGAGAAAAATATCAGACCTTTTGGTATAAATATGAGTGTGTATAAACAAGCTTTGGGAATTTGCCATACAGAGCTGACATCATCTGTGTTGCATGCTTATAGATCCAAAAGGACAATGTAACAGTAAAGTGTATTAACTGAAGTGGTGTCTCCGTGTATTTATTGTACTCAGTAGAATACAGTAATAAGACTAGTTGGTTACAATAAATAGTTAAATATAGTTTGGTATGCTTTCATGCAAATGCAAGTAACAGCAAGAAACCAACATAAGACATCATATAATTCTTCTATTTTAGATAAAGGTTCAACATACAATTAACACACCACTGCCATTTGAACTATGCCAGTAAATACATGCAACTTGAATACAGAGCAGGATTTACAAAAATAACTGTTAAATAAGATTTGGAAAAGAGTAATACAAATGTGTACAATAACTGTACAGAAACATGCTTAAACTTACTACAAAGAAATCTTCATACAAAAATTCTGCACAATTAAACAATTTTAACCCTATAGCACTATCAGCTAAATGGGAAGTGCAACATGCAACAGCAATTTCAATAAGTGTCCACATGACTTCTAAAACTTAACATTTTGAGCTCATATCTTCAACATGCTATGTCAAGACCACCACCACATGAACTAGGGCACTGAATTTGTGCAATATTTATTTAAAATGGGATTTTAAACAAATGATTTGAGTACTGCAATAGTGTAGTGGTTAGAGGGTATGCTTTGCAAGCAGACGGGTTTGATTCCCACTATAACCAATTTAACCGATTATGAAATAACATTTGCAAATGTTTGACATAAGGGTTTCTAAAATAACTATCCAGACATTTTCATAACAAAATTCCACATAAAATGTTATAACCTTGTACAATGATAAGTTAAAATTGGTCAAATAATTATATAATTGTGAGAAACATACCCTTTAGATTTATGAAGCATTCAGTAATAATACTAACCAAAAAGCAGCAGCACTTTATAAATTGTTCCATATTACATAGATGTCTTGTTCATTAGCTGGGACTTTTTGAATTACTTCGAGAAGTGTATTCTACATATCTTGTCTCAAGTAACTGCAGAGACTATAACAGTCTTTGGTAACTCTTTTTTTTCAAATGGCACTCTGAAAGTTTGTACTCTAGTTTTCATTGGCAGCATCCTGGGTCCTTTGTATGATATTCTTGTGTAATTTCTTTATGACATGCTATTGGAGCTTTTCTCCCTGGGCCTCTGCTGAAAATGGATGTGTCCAGTCAGACTTTTCCGGTTAACAAATGTAAAATAAAAAATAAATAATTCTGTCTTAATCTAGACTTTATAAGTCACGATAAACACTGTAAATATTCATTTTCTGATGCTTTGACAACAGCTTACAATAGTGCAATAACCACTGAAGCATTACACAGACTGTTAGCAGCATTTTGTTCATCCAGCTTGGAGCTTTCATATGAGACCAAGCAGTTCTGTCTCTGTTGCTTGTTTTGAGATATTTAATGTAAACTGAAAATTATAAATAAATACTATATGAACAACTTATTTATCTCTTCAGTTGTATTAGACAGAGATAAAATATCAATACAGTCATGTTGCCCACTCTGTAAGCTTTAGATGAAATCTTTTCAACAGCTTTTACAATGCACACTTTAGCAGTTATTAATACAAATATGAACAATATTAAACCTCTGCAGTCATCACTGGGATGATTCCAGAGAAATCCCTGGATGCATCCTTAGGTTTTAATGAGTTAATAACACACTAAAACAGCAAATATGTAGTCTAGATTTAAATGCTGCAAATCAGTGTAAAACTTTTGTTGGTGGTGCGACATACAGGGAAAACGCCTGAAATCTCAACAGCTGGGATAGGTCAGGTCTGTTTTTGGTACAAACTTCATGCAATTGTAAGAGATGATAGTGAGTGTGTACAAGTCCTACAATGTGAAAAGAAAAAAAAAGAACAAAAAAAATATATAATATGCCTATGAAGTTTCTTGATTTTTACACATAGCTATAGCCCTTTACTTTAGATAGTCTCAGCTTGTAATGAGCGACTCTATAACCAAAGAAAAAGTATATTATACAACTTAATTAACTGGATTTGGAAATTTAAAAGTTTTAGAGCACTATGCAAGACTGTCAGCATTCTTGCCATTTAGTTTCTCACCTGAAGTAAAACAGAAACAGTAAAATACTAAAGGAAGACAAGTACCAAGTTGCTAGGAATTGTAGATCAATGAATATGCAAAATTCAACATCAAGCATGCATTTCTGCAGGGCAATATCATTTCTAAAGGAACAAATGATTGAAGCAATCTAATTTACATAGCTTTTATAACATATCATAGGCAAGAAAATTACCTAAGAATGTCAGAAATTGGATAAAAATATGTGATTGCTGGCAGAACTTATTTTTTGTGCTATATCTCTGTCTGTAGCAAATTTTCTTGTGATGTTTTTAAAATGCCATGCTCATTTCAGATCCTCAGAATGTTTTAATGGTGTATTCATTTCTTCTAAGCCTTGGGCCTAAAACACACATACTTTCATACTGCTGCCTCTTTTTTATGTCAGAAACTGTAAGTGGAACAGAAATATTCTTTAAGAAAGTAATATAAAAGTTGTTTCGGATGTGGATGACTGAATTATTTCAAAAATGAGCACGCTTTGCAGATTTCTAGGAGTACAACATTTACCAAGTCCTCTATTTCTGTTATAAACAAAATTATTGTTCTGCTTTAATATCCTACCACAATAATAGATGAAAAATATCTTTCTACCCAGCAAGTTCAGTGAATGATTATGACATTTCTTTTTCTTTTAGTTTTGACACAAGAGGTCTCTGGTTAAATGTTACAAATATGCTAGAGGTTCTTACTGCTAACTTTACTTTTCAAGCTGTAAAACCACTTGAACTGATGAAGATCACAATGGTAACAAACTTTGCAGACAGACCATACTTTCCTAACTCCAACAGTTATTCCCTTCTCATCAGGAAGAATCCCTTGGATATTTCCAGGCCTGTTGAACTGAGCAAGTTGCTGAAGCCTCACCAGTCTGCGCAAGGTATTCCTCAAAACTGGTATATCCCTGGTATACTTCCCACAAAAGGTACCTGTAAGCAGAACTTACCAGGGACCCTCACCACCGTATAGTAGTCCTCTTAACTTGGATAAGAAACAGTTCTACTCTGGAATCCTTCCATATCGGTAAGCTCCTCATTCTTTTAGGGAGGAGAAAGTTTGGGAAGTAACATCATTTATACCAGTTACATCTATGATCTCATCCTACTGATCACTATCCAATGCTTATGTTGCTGTTGTGTCTTTCGGCTTTTCCTGTTTAGAGGTCGCCACAGAGGAACTCCGGTCCGCTAATGATTGGCAGTAGATTTTTATGTGCCGAGTTGCCGGCCCTGACGCACAACCTTCAATGAAGGTACGCCCATTCACGCATGTCTGCACACAGAAGACGCTCTAGCTGAGAATTGAACAGGACAACGTCTTACTGTGAGGTGACAATGCTACCACAGCACCACCACCGCAGTCCATCACTATCCAATGCTCATAAACACAGATAAATAGGGAGCTTATTAATACACAAAATAAAAGTATTGTGCAATCCATTATATTACATAGAACTTAAGCACATTCACTGACCTAGCATAACCATATAGAATATAAACAAAACAGTGTATAAATTTATTTATTTTACATTTGTTTACCGGGATAGTCCGACTGGATACATGTCCATTTTCAGTGGAGGCCCGGGGAGAAAAGCTCCACAAAGACAAACTTACATAGATTACATAGAAGTTAGCAAACAATTATAAAAACAAAGTGATTATATACAATGGGTTAGTAGTGTTCCCTAGTAGGGATTCACAATTGTCATGGACAAACAATTAAAAGTAAGAGACATAAGACTGGAAGCAGAGCTTGGTGATGTAGTTACAAGTTATGATAATTGCAGAATATGCTTTTAGTTTATAACTTAATCAGGGATGGTACATGGGCATAGCCAATTCACTTTGAGATACTGTTTGAGGTTTTTTTTGAAGAGACTTTTGGAGGATTGTAGGGTTTTATAGTTTGGCAATGAATTCCAGGTTTTGCCAATGAAGTTGGCAAACAGGGATTGACCAGCAGAGTTATTAGCTTTGTGGGTTTGGACCAGTAGTTTATCGGCTGACCGTAGGGATCTTAGATTGCTATATGGCTTAATAATATTTTTAAGTGAGGGGGTATCCTCAGGGTGATACAAAATTTTGTGCGCTATTAAGAGTTGATTGAACTGAATTAAACTGGGCAGTTCTAGCCACTCTAGTTGTTTAAGGTTCTGGCAGTGGTGGGTTCTTTAAGTGGAGCCAGTGGCAAATCTGGCAATATGATTGTAGCTATGGGAAAGCTTACCTAGTTCAGATTTGTTGAGGTTTGAGAGTACAGGTGAGGCATATAAGAGAGTAGAAAGTAGGCGTGATCGGGCGATTGCAGTCCTAGCCAGTGGGGTTAAAAATGTCTTGTTTCTATACAGTGATCCAAGCTTCTTATTGATGGTCTGTATGGTTTTGCTGACTTGTAGGTCAAATTTGAGATTATTGTCTATAATAACCCCTAGCAGTTTGGTGGGATTATCTGGGGAAATAGTGGTACCATTGTTAGATGTGACAGAGAATGAAAGTGTTGCGGATCTACTAGTGGGAGAGAAGAGTAGAAGTTTAGTTTTATTGGGGTTCAGAAGAAGGCGTTGATTGGTGAGCCAGTTCTTGATAGTGTTAAATGTATTTTGGGTTAAGATTTGCAAGTCGGATGGGGAGGTGGCTGAGCAGATGAGAGTGGAATCATCTGCGTATTGGATGCAGGTGGCTTTAGGGATAGCAGTGTGGAGGTTGTTGATAAAAATAGAGAAGAGTAGTGGACCTAGTATGGACCATTGAGGGACACCAAGTGTGAGAGGTAACTCGCTGGAGAGTTTGCTCTGCCATAGTACCTCCTGCTGTCTACCAGTCAGGTAGGACTGGAACCACTGGATAGCAGGCTTCTTGAGGGAAATAGATTTTAGTGAAAGAATGAGAAGATCATGGCTGACCATGTCAAAGGCTTTTGATAAGTCAAGAAAGAGGGCAGAGGTTAGCCTATTGTCATTCCTGTTTTGGTTTATGGCAGTAGTAAAGGAAAGGAGGGCTGAGGTGGTGCTGTGGTATGGCCTGAAACCATGCTGGGAGTCAGATAGTAAGTTATTCTGTGAAAGGTATTGCATTAGTTGCTTGTGTACACATTTCTCCATTATTTTGGCTAGTGGGGAAAGAATGGCAATGGGTCTATAGTTGGATATGTCTGAGGAGCTACCACCTTTATGGAGTGGGATGACGTGAGATATTTTCCAGAGGGAGGGGATAGCATTTTCGGATAAGGTTCTGTTGATGAGGATAGATATGGGATATGCAATGGCATCTGCAGCTATTTGTAGGTACTGCAGGGAGGAGGTCAGCAGCGAGGGTGGTAGGTTTTAGATTTTTTAGAAGTGTTTTGATAAAACTAGTGGATATTGGTTGGAAGCCAAATTCTGGGTGATTATTAGGTAGATTAGGCATGTGGTTTAAGTTAGAGGGGGTTAGTTGATTTGCTAGGGATTGGATTGTTTCAGTGAAAAAGTTATTAAAGGTGCTAGCTATTGTCTCTGGGGAGCTATGGGTGCAGTTAGCCAGGGTTGGGGTGGTGGAGTGTCCTGGACAAAGTAGTTGATTTAAGCCTGCCCAGAACTTTTGAGGGTTGTTGTGGTGTTTTTGTAGGAGATTTTGGTAGAAGCTATTTTTATCCAGTAAAATAGATTTTTTTGTATGATTCCTGAGTTGACAATATTTTAGAAGTTCAAGTGGGGCTTTGGTTGTTCTCCAGCTGGCCCAGGCTCTGTTTCTAGTTTTGATTTTTGCTTTGGTATCTTTTGTGAGTCATGGTGCTGTATTTGATCTAGTTTTTATTGTACGTGCTGGAGCATGGGAATCAAGAATACTTAGGAATTTAGTGTTAAAGTGATCTATGGCCTCCTCTAATGTTAGATTTTTTAGTTTTGACCAGTCAACTGCTTTTAATTCACTTTGGAATATAGCAGCATCAAAGTTTTTCCTGTTTCTAAATGTTTTATATTTGGGCTGGTGAGGGTTTCCTGCCTTAAGTTTTATGATATAGGTTAGACAATGGTCACTGAGGTCATCAGGGAGAGTACCAGTTGTGTACAGTTGGGGTTGGTTATTAACTAGGATCCAGTCTAGAATACTTTCCTTGTTGGTTGGTTTGTTTATCCTAGTGGAAGAGGTTATGGTCTGTTTAAAACCAGATAAGTTTATATGAGTGAGGAGGGGGGGGCGGGGTCGGAGGAGCAGGGGTGCCAGTCGGTGTTAAAATCACCCAGATCTATGGTTTCTTGGGGATAGGTAGTGGATAACCAGTAAAGGAGATCTTCTAGAGTATTTAGGTTGTTGCCTGGTGGAATGTATGCACACACGATGTTCAAGTGTTTGTTTTGGTTAATCTGTAGCTTGGTTATGAGGAGTTCCGCATTACTGAATTGAGGAGGTTGAATGGTGTCTCTATTAACAGTTAGAGTATTTTTGTAAAGGACTGCTATCCCACCTCCTTTCCTTGTAGCACAGTCTAACTGGTGAGTATTGTATCCTGGAGGTAGTATCTCATTGTCAGTAGTACTGGGTTTTAACCTGGTTTCCGTAAGACACATAATGTCTGGGGAGTGGGTTGCTAGGAGGGTGTGTAGGTTGGGAATCTTATTGTTAATACTTCTAATATTTAGGTGAAATGCTAGGAGGGAACTAGTGGGAGTATTCATTGGTAGCTTGACTGTGGGGGTTGTGGTAGGGAAGTGAAGGTTATTGGGTGTGGGTGGGCCAGGGTTGGGATGAATGTCTCCATGTGTTATAAGGTTATAGTGACAGGGTATTCTGAGCTTTAACAGTTTGTTTATAAGCTTTATATAGTCGTTGTCTTTAGGATTATGTTTTGTGGCTGTACAGGGGTGGTATTTTATAGAGGGTGGTATATTCGGTGTGCAGGGGAAGGTAAAGTGTTTGGTGTTATGCGTGAAGTCGTGGGTGTCTGACTATTTGGGTAATGAATACCATGGTCAAGTGTTTTCTCATAGGCAGTGAGATGGTAAAATAGAAACGGTATAGGCATTTGGGTAATTAGTGTTTTTTTGCTTGTTTGCATTTTGATAGGGGGCGGGCCAAATTTGATGGCTGACTGTGCTAACAGGGTGTGGAAGAATGAGAGAGAAGGAAATGGGTTAAGGGGGCAGGGTTGCTCGATGATGTGTGAGGTGCTGATTGGTACATAGCAGGAGGGAAGTGGCAAGGGAGTGGAAAAGTCTGGTTTAAATTTAGCTCTAATGGGGGCGGGTAGAATTTGGGGACAGGGAGGGGAATGGAGCAGGACTAATACTGACTCTGAGAGTTACCTTGGGCTTTTGGTTTGGTTTGTATGATTGTATGTAAGCAGTGTTGTTGGCTGTACTTTAATTTGTTTTATTCTTTTTTTAATTGTACACCAATTTTCAGGCTAATTTAATTGGATCCTAGGGGTAAACTAGCAAGTGTAGTCAATAAGGAGGGAACGGAATTACTTTACCAAATTAAAAAGTAAATGCTTGGGACTGGAACACTGTGTGAGTGTAAGGCTGATTCAAAGTAGTATAGCCCAATCTAGTGGCAATTGGCTAGATCCATTCACTGTTGTTGTGCATACACCATTAATCCTCAACAGTTTACAAAAACTAAATTGTAGTCCACCTATTACAATTGGAAAGCTGGAGGGAGTCAGGTTCTTGCTTCCCATAGGTTTTACTTAGTTAATATAGCCAGCTTCAGTGGAGAAGGTAGAAATTGCTTTATGGAGTGAATCCCAGGTGGGGGGGTCACTCAGGAAAGAAACCCATGCAAACTGAAAAATAAAGGTAAATAAGGCAGAATTAGTGCAAAGGTTACAAGAATGTGAAGTGGAGAGCATGCAAGGAATAGAGCTGGAGAGTAAAATTAATGATATTGCATACATTATAATTAAAATTGATTATAGTGCATACAGTATCAGCTCTGTAAAACCACAGACTAACAGCAGTAACATACAGCCTCTAAGTCCAGTGATAACAGCTGTATACTTCAGTGAATACACACAGGATATAATGCACTAAGCAAAGTATGGCTGTTTTAGGACAATAATTCTAGAGCTATGTTATTCAGTATGAACTAACAGTAACATGAACTGCGCTCACTTATCCTTCTATAAAAGCAATTATAAAGTCCAGCCTATAAGTCTTCTAAGTACAGTAGCATGCCATAGGAATGCTTACGAATGTAATCAGAACATGAATGACCTCTGCAAAACAGCAGGATGCCTGTCAGACATTCAGCAATTAAAGCTCTACCTTCATAAAACAAGATAAAAAAACAAGCCGTTTGTAAGTTAGAACATTAGCTAGCTCTCAAAACATATAGGAGTTCTGAACAGCAGTTACAGCTTAGCACCATCAAATACCTCAGTAGTTAACAGTAATAACCAAATAAATCAGCAGCTAACAGCAAAGAGAGGACAGTAATGCAAAGTAACTTACTTGCTGTGCAGGCACAACGAACAGAGAGGTAGGGAAGGTACAACAGCTACAGGATGAAATGAATGTGAGTCAGGTAGTAGAGAGTTTGATTAAAGATGGCACCCTAGGAGGGGGCTGACTAATGAAGATAATCAGGGGGTGGGAGTGGCAGATAGGGAGAATGGAGAAGAGAGCAGTCAGGACAGGATTAACCAGGAACTTATGGATCCCTCCCCCACAGGGAGAAGGGCTGGAAAACTATCCTCCCCCACAGGGAGAAGGGAAGGGCTGAATAACTATCAGTGTAAGGTGAGGACTGACTCTGAGAGTTACCTTGGGCTTTTGGTTTGGTTTGTATGATTGTATGTAAGCAGTGTTGTTGGCTGTACTTTAATTTGTTTTATTCTTTTTTAATTTTACACCACTTTTCAGGCTAATTTTAATTGGATCCTAGGGGTAAACTAGTAAATGTAGTCAATAAGGAGGGAGCAAAATTACTTTACCAAATTAAAAAGTAAATGCTTGGGACTGGAACACTGTGTGAGTGTAAGGCTGATTCAAAGTAGTATAGCCCAATCTAGTGGCAATTCGCTAGATCCCTTCACTCTTGTTGTGCATACACCATTAAGCCTCAACAGTTTACAAAAACTAAATTGTAGTTCACCTGTTACAATTGAAAAGTTGGAGGGAGTCAGGTTCTTGCTTCCCAGAGGTTTTACTTAGTTAAGATAGCCAGATTCAGTGGAGAAGGTAGAAATTACTTTATGCAGTGAATCCCAGGTGTGTGTGTGTGTGTGTGTGTGTGTGTGGGGGGGGGGTCACTAAGGAAAGAAACCCGTGCAAACTATTACAATTGAAAAGCTGGAGGGAGTCACGTTCCTGCTTCCCAGAGGTTTTACTTAGTTAAGATAGCCAGCTTCAGTGGAAAAGGTAGAAATTGCTTTATGCAGTGAATCCCAGGTTGGGGGGGGGTCACTCGGGAAAGAAACCCGTGCAAATTACTGTGCAGGCACAACAAACAGAGGGGTAGGAAAAGTACAACAGCTACAGGATGAAATTAATGTGAACAGCTACAGGATGAAATGAATGTGAATTTTAAAACTATAAAAATAAATGCAATTTAAAATTATCAAAATATCTCAGAAGTAAAACCCTAAAAGGATATCAGAATAGATAAATACGTATGCCCATAAATAAATCAAAATGCTTACTTACACATTCAAAACACCAATCAACCCAAGTGAAGAAGTATTTATGATCCCCATCAGCCCCTTAATATCCAGGGATATTAATAAAAAAATCACATAAAATTTTATTTTGAAAGTACTCTATAAATGCACTTTTTTTAAACTATAAAATAAATGCAATTTAAAATGATCAAAATATCTCAGAAGTAAAACCCCAAAAGAATATCAGAATAGTTAAATACTTATGCCCATAAATAAATCAAGTTATACTCAAAATGTAAAATATGTAACTAGAATAAACAGATAAATCCAGTCATAATAAAGTGTCAAATATGTAAATGTAATACAAGAATAAATGATAGCCATGCACTAGATGTAATATACAATAAAGTATCAAAGTAGGAGTATATCAGAGCACAGTGGAAAAACAGAGACATAGGAGAGATAAGTAAATATATGAACACTAATCTATAAGCATATATATATGTTTCATTTCTTTCAACATGATTTTATCAAAGTCAAGTTTGTAGTGTTTTGTTGAACTGTGTTATTGTGAATACGGCTTCACTGGTTATCAAGCTGTTTGACAGGACGTGCTTGTTATCAGTTAATAGAGTAAGTGGCTGGGTATTTTTGTCAGTCACTTACACTCCTAATTGGTGATTTATGGGTAGGTCAGGGAGTGGCAGGAGATTTACATTTAGGTAGAAGGGTTTAATTAGAGTTAGGGAAGGGGATTGGTGAGTAAAGTTGGGTAGTAATAAAGGAGTTTAGGGAGTGGGACTGGTGAGAAATGTTTGGTAGTAATATGGGAGTACAACGAGTGGGACTGGTGAGTAAAGTTGGGTAGTAATATGGGAGTACAACGAGTGGGACTGGTGAGTAAAGTTGGGTAGTAATATGGGAGTACAGTGAGTGGGATTGGTGAATAAAGTTGGGTAGTAATATGGGAGTACAGTGAGTGGGATTAGTGAGTAAAGTTGGGTAGTAATATGGGAGTACAGCGAGTGGGATTGGTGAGTAAAGTTGGGTAGTAATATGGGAGTACAGCGAGTGGGATTGGTGAGTAAAGTTGGGTAGTAATATGGGATTACAGCGAGTGGGATTGGTGAGTAAAGTTGGGTAGTAATATGGGAGTACAGCGAGTGGGATTGGTGAGTAAAGTTGGGTAGTAATATGGGAGTACAGCGAGTGGGATTGGTGAGTAAAGTTGGGTAGTAATATGGGAGTACAGCGAGTGGGATTGGTGAGTAAAGTTGGGTAGTAATATGGCAGTACAGCGAGTGGGATTGGTGAGTAAAGTTGGGTAGTAATATGGGAGTACAGCGAGTGGGATTGGTGAGTAAAGTTGGGTAGTAATATGGGAGTACAGCGAGTGGGATTGGTGAGTAAAGTTGGGTAGTAATATGGGAGTATAGTGAGTGGGATTGGTGAGTAAAGTTGGGTAGTAATATGGGAGTACAGCGAGTGGGATTGATGAGTAAAGTTGGGTAGTAATATTGGAGTACAGTGAGTGAGATTGGTGAGTAAAGTTGGGTAGTAATATGGGAGTACAGCGAGTGGGATTAGTGAGTAAAGTTGGGTAGTAATAGGGGACTTTAGAGAATGGGGGGATCGGGAAATTAATGTTTTGAGAGTAGAAAGGGGTCAAAGGGTTAGGGAGTGATCTTGGAATGGGAATGGAATCAAAGTTGGAGACAGGGTTCTGTGAAGTCTATGTAGTTTATTTGAACTGGGTTGTGGTTTTAGGGGCATACAAGTTAGCAAAATCAGGGTAGTTGTAGGTAAGGATTTTAGGTTAATTGTTTTCAATTTACAAAAAAAAGAGGATCTACCTTATCATAGGAAATATTCTGTTGTCTCAGACACAGACAAGTATATCATAAATATGGAAAACTGATCACAATTTTTGTTTCTTTCATTTGAAGTAAACACAGCTAATCCATATATCTATATGTATCTGTCTCTGTATATATATATATATATATATATATATATATATATATATATATATATATATATATGTGTGTATATATACATATATACACACACACACACACACACACACACACACACACACACACACACACACACACACACACACACACACACACACACATTAAACTGTACAGTACAAAATATAATTCTTAATATATTTTCAAGTGTGCTGGCATAATAATCTCTTACAAACATGAAAAGACTATAAAACAGATTTTATGCAATTTTAGACATGGGATGATATACAAAGCATATAAAGGGTAGGGCATATTAAAGGTATACATTATCCATACAGATTATAATTAGATATATTTACCCTAATGGTAGATCCCATCTAAAATATGTAATAAAATCATTTATATGGAACACTGTATAAATATATATTATTTATCCACACTCTGGGCAGGTTTTCATAAGTAATTCACACTCCTGGCATATAAAAATAGTTTACTAGACTCATTTTCACATCATAAAAGCAGCTCAATCCTTTCTAAATTCACCATGTTTATACTTCTTACTGAAAACTAAAGTAAAGGCTCATAACTATCATAAGGAAAATGTGGGAATAAACACAATCTCAAAATACCTTAGCCTGACTAAAGGAAACCACAAACCCATATCTACACTCGCTAACAAAATAAAACTTAAGGTGAAAACCGGACCTTGTTTTATTCTAAAAGTAGAAAAACACATTTCACATACTATATATACCCAAAATACGCATATATAACTTGCTATAATAATGCTGTTTTCCAAAAGCAGTTCTCTAGAAATGAAAACTGTTCATATCAGAGCAAAACGGTAAAAGTATAAAAGCTAAACACTGATGATAGTAAACCAATATGAAAATTGTTTTACCAGCAAATCTAATCCAATGTTAACTGTATAACATACCTAAAATGAACTAAAACATAAGTATACTATAAAACTGTCAAAACCCAATATATCCCTTCTTGTCCTACTAAAATAAATCTAAAGTGAGCTACAGCTATAATAAGAATATTAATATTTCCCCAGATATTGAGTGGAAAACTATCCATGAGAAATTCCATTCATAAAAAAACTAAGCATACTGCTTAAAGTCCCATTCAGTAAAAACACTGGCAAAATAAAAAATAATTGCAGTATAGCTGTAGGTAAACCACTCAGTAGTTGTATCAAGTATCATCACTGAATACATAAATCAATGGCTTAATTAAATACATAAATATATATATATATATATATATATATATATATATATATATATATATATATGACAATGATAATTAATACTGTATTTTTGTTATGTGATATACAGCATGTGAAGTAAAATATGCTTAAATATCCCTTGTTATGTCTATAGTTATTTTACTGCTACCTTATTTTATTTATGTACAATAATGAAAAGGCTGATTTCTAATAAATACACAGCACTAGCTGTTTCAAGGACAGTATTATGGCCTGGCTGGCAGACTTAAAGGGCATTCTTTCAGTAATTAATAAAATACTAATTTGTATTTCATAGTCATGACTTGTATGCCTTCAAGAATACAAGATGGAAATAAAATAACTTACTTATTTTTTTTTCTACGGGACTAACTCATAGATTCCCAGAGAATTTGTTTTGTGGCATTACTTTGGCTCAGGCATGTTTGGCAAGTTTTTCATTCTATAATAAATTATCTCTCACAGTTCACAAGCTTTGCAAAAACTGTGTCAAGTAGGAAATTGACAGCAATTTTTTTTTTTTTGATAAAGCAACTCATAACAGATGTTTTGCATTTTGGTTGGCTTGACCATTGAAAATGCTTCAGAAGGATTAAGGCTTTAGTGATTCCTCCTAGCCCAGAAACAGTGCTTCATTCTCTGGCCTCTAGTATTGACTGTCTCTTACATGTACACTTATAGGTTCATAGGTGTGTACTAGGCTAATGGCCCTGGGGCCTTTACAAGCCTAGCCATAGGATGATCTTGGCATAGTGCCACCCGACCTTAGTTCCCAGTGCCTCTGCTGAGTAGAGCCACTGGAGTTATCCCCGGGGTGAATTTTCTGTTTCCCATCCACTCATCAAGATCTCTCTTGAAGAGGGTCAGTGAGGTGCTCTGCTTGACATGTGTGGGAAGTCTGTTCCATAGCATGGGCAGTCTCTGGGTTATGAACCTGTCCCTCCAGCATGTTCTGTTAATTGTAGTAATGAAGTCGAGATCTCTGGAGCATGTGGTGTGGAGGGATAGGGATTTCTTTAGATGTAGCATTTATAACAGAGCTGGGTCAGACATGGCTTTGTAAGTCAAGCAGAGATCGCCTCTAAGTAGATGATATGAGACAGAGAATAGTTGGAGTTTTTTGAGTCTGTCCATATGGGACAAGTATTTAAAGCCTAGGATCCTCTTTGTGAGGTGCTTTTGCAGCCTCTCCAGTTGTTGCAGGTGTCTAGTGAGGTACATGGTAAATGGGGCGTTGTACTTGATGACTGGCCTAATGAGGGAAGAGTAAAGGGAGACAATGACCTCTTTCTTCCTGGATGCAAAACCCTTAGTAATGAGTTGTGCCACATAAAGGACTTTCTGACCATAGCGGCAATGTGGTGATCAAAACAGAGGTTGCTGTCAACCTGTGTTCCCAGATCTCTTATAATGCCTTCTGTGTTCAGTGGACTGCCATCAATGTGGTAATTCATGGGAACTGGGTTTTTCCCAAAGGGGATGATGACACATTGTTTGGCATTGAGCTTAAGGCCATGGTTCTGACACCAGTCGTTGGTCTCAGTGAGGCCATTCTGTAGGATGCCAACATCACTTGGGGAGTTAATAATAGCTCCCAACTTGCAAGCATCTGTGGACTTTGTCAGCCACAGTCCCTTCATGGTGGCCTGGACTTCAGAGAAGTAGATACCAAATAGGAGAGGACTCAGGACTGAACCCTGTGGGACTCCACTTGTGGCTAATCGGCAGTCTGTCTTGGAGTCAGCTACTTTCACACTGTGGGTTTTATCTGTGAGCCAGTTTGCAACCCACCTAGTGATACAGGGGTTGATGCCAAGCTTGGTGAGTTTTTCTGTGATTCCTGAGTGGGGAATGGTATCAAAAGCCTTGGCCAGATCAAGGTAGGCTGTATGAACCACCTTGCCATCATCCACTGCTCTGGTTACTGACTCAAAGAAGTCGACCAAGTTGAGCAGGCATGATATACCCTGCACAAAACCAAACTGTGTGGAATCCAGAGTTCAGAGATTCCCTATATCCTTGTTTATTAGGTCCTTAATGATGCGTTCCATAGCTTTGCATATCAGACTCGTCAGGCTAATGGGGTAATAGATAGTTCCCAGGGTCTGTAGTCGCTCCTCCTTTGTGGAGAGGGATGACTGTAGCAGTGCGCCATTTGCTATGGACAAAGCCTGAGGAGAGGCTGTGATTGAACAGGGCACACAGGTGAGGTGCCAGTTCACTCTGTAGTTCATGCAGAACACAACCAGGGATATTGCCTGGTCCCATACAAGCTGTATTCTTGGCCATGGACAGTGCTGTTTTAATTTGTACAGCAGTAATACTGGGTGCCTGGCAATCTACTGGTATTGTGACTGGTCCTTTGGAGCGGGAGGGGTAAAGTTGGCACTGAATCTGTTGGCCAGTATACTGGCAATATCTGTTGGCTTGGTATAAGAGGTACCATTGTTCAGTAGCTCAGAGCAAATCTGGGTATTGCCGTGGAGATTCTTTACATAACTATAGAAGGCCTTGTGGTTGTCTTTACTATATGCTGCAATTCTGTTTTCATAGCTAGCTTTAAAGGATTTGATGAGGCATCTCAACTTTTTGTTGAGGCTGATAAGGGAGTTTTTCCAGTCTTGGGATTTCCCCTTATTCCGCATCAGTTTCCTCCTTCTGTTGTTGAGTTTGTTTATGACAGAAGACCACCAGATTGACTTCCTTATTTTGGAGGCCAGCGCCTTGGTTCTATTGGGTATGGTGAGATCCATGCATTTGTGTACGTGTTCATACAGTGCATTGGTGTATGATTCTGCGGTCATGTAGCTATTCTCCATTTGCATGGGTGCAGTGAAGTTAGCCTCCTTTGTTTTTAGGATCCCAAAGTTAGCTTTGGAAAAGATTTTCATGGTAGTTACCTTTGCGGTGGGGGAGGGGGATGTGGATTTCCAAGATAATTAGTTTGTGGTCGCATCTAACCAGGAAGAAGCTGATTATTGGTGTAGAGCAATGGTCGCCCATGTTAGTAATGACCAGGTCAAGGATGTTGCTACCTCTAGTGGGGCTAAGAACGAGCTGGTCCAGGGCACTGGAATTAATGAACTCCAGGAAACGTTGGGCAAGTGTATTGGTACATGAGTAGTTTACCCAGTTAATGGAGGGGTGGTTGAAGTCACCTAGTAAGAGAGTGTTAGGTTGGACCCTAATATTCTCCAGGGTGCTTAGGAATGTGGAGTGCGAGTCTTGGGACATGGTTGGGGACCTATAGCAGGCTAGGACCTGAATCGCTGTCTTACCCAATGTTAGCTGCACCTGTAGTATCTCTGATGCGTTATGTTGGATTACTAGTCTGGAGGTGTGCACATCCTTTTTGAATATGGAAACACCACCACCTTTGGAGCTTCCGTCCAAGTTCTGGGGCCGAAAGGTGTGGAATGAGTTATAGCCTGGTAGTGCAGGGATGCTTTCTGCTGACTTGAACCAGGTCTCTGTTATGACACAAATGTCAATGTTCTTCATTTTAAGGAGTGCTTCGAGCAAGTGCATTTTGAGATTTAGACTTCTAGCATTGAGCAGCATGACTCTCAGACTGCATTTATTTGTAGCTGTTACGGTGGTAATTTGGTCTTTGGAACACTGCCTAAAAGCCCAGGGATGACAGATTCAGGACATCTCTGGCAAAGCATCGAGGTCTGTCAATCATGTCATCCCAGGCAGACAGATACTGGATCCCCTTAGAATAACACCAGAAACTTAGCCAATTGTTGAAATCAATTATTTTCTGCTTGTGCTGTTGTATCATTCTGGGTGATGGTAGGATGCTGCTCAGGGCTAGGGTCATACCCGCCTGGGCTACATAATCCGAGAGCTCCTCCATATCTCTTTTCATGTAGTCCAGGAAGGTACATCTCAGGTCATTCACACCCACATGTACAATGACAGAGTCATATTTGTACCTGTTATTGAGGGACCTGAGTGTGTGCGTTATGTGATGGATCCTGGCACATGACAGGCAGCTGACTGTTACTTTCTCCTTATTCAAGCTAGTGAGTGGGACATCAGTGTGCCTCACTATCAAGTCATCTATGACTAGTGTGTCGGGCATGCTGTTTTGCCTTAGGGGCTTTGGTTGAGTGGTACATTGTTTAGGAGAGTTATGTGTCTCGTGATTAGTGTTGTGTTGTGGTGGTCAAGTGCATTTCTGCCTTGGAGGTCTCTGCTGCTTGGGTAGATTTTTACTGAGAGCCTCTGCAAAGGTGGGTGTGTGGTTTGTGTTTTTATGTGAAGGCAGTGCTGGTGTGTGTTCTGGAGGGCTATGTGTTCTATGTCGTGTGGTGTAAGTGTTGACCTTCTCCTCTTGACCAGTTATTACGGTCTTGGCTGGAGAGTGCGTGGCTTCCAATTTGTATTTATAAGTGCATCTCTTGCAAGTCTGAGTGCTGGAAGGTAAGAGGCAAGGGTTGTTGGTGTACATGAGGCAGTTGCTACATTGCCTCAGGATGCCCAAGTTCACCAGATTAATAGGAAAAAGCACAGGGTACTGACCTTTAGATGTGCCTGGAGGGGTGGGCATTGATAATAAGTACTGGATCTGTTTCCTTGCAGAACGTTTAGTGCTGGTAGCACTTTTGCATTCTACAGTAGTTGCTACAAGAAGTCTGGTAAAGTGCTAGACTAATAAGCTAGTATAAGTGCAGGAGAGAAGAGAATTAGTAGATCTAAGGGAAAAATTGAAGAGCAGACTCTGGCACCACTCAGAAGCTTACAAACAGTCTTGGATACAGCAAGTCTGTATCTGGACTAGACTAGTTACAGGAAAAGCGGGAAACAAGCACAAACACAGGCTTTTCAACTGGAAAGTTGAGAGAGATGGAAAAACTATCCAAACGCCCAATAAACTACACTTTCTGGGCCAGGAATCACTCCTCTTGTGGTAGATAGGCTGCCTAGGGCTTACCACTCCCACTGATAAGCTAGAAAGCTTCTCACCAACACAGAAAGGCTTGGGGGACTCAGAAGCTTTCAAACAGTCTTGGACACAGGAAATCTGTATCTGGACTAGACTAGTTACAGGAAAGGGGGGAACAAGTGCAAATGTGGGCTTTTAAATCAGAAAGTTGAGAGAGATAGAAGACCTACCCAAACAGCCAATAACTACAATCTCTGGGCCAGAAACCGCTCCTTATGTGGTAGACAGGTTACCTAGTGCTTACCTTACCACTCCCACTGATAAGCTAGAAGGCTTCCCTCCAACACAGAAAGGCTTGGGGGGGGGGGCTCAGGAGCTTACAAACAGTCCTGGATACAGCAAATCTGTATCTGGACTAGACTAGTTACAAGAAAGGGGGGAAACAAGCTTAGATGGTTTTTTTTTTTTTTATTTTTATTTATTTATTTATTTATTTAGTAAAGTGGAAAAGGAGAAAGCTGAAACATAAGATAATTCAAGATTAAGAATCTAAGTGGGTTGGCCTTCTCAAATGTTCTCTCTCTATTAGGTAGACTGAACTAATGACACTAGACTGGAAGGAATGTCCCAGATCAAATATACAGAAAGGCGGGCAACTGCAAAGCCACCAAGTATAAGAACAAGACAACAATATGGAGGACAGGTGGAAAACTATTACAGCTACTAGCTGAGCGGAGACTTAGAGAATGCTTTTAACTGCAAACAAATCAGTTATATGATACCTGACTAGAACACAGAAACCTAACAAAAAATGCACAGAAAGGCACAGGTAGAGCACTCACACATAGAAAATACAACTTTTAGCATGAAAAAGCAGTTTACAGTTACGTAATTCAGTAAACATCAATTAGAGTAATGAAACAGTATCTAGCAATGAGAAATACAGTTAAAACAGTACATAAATGCAGTGAAATAGTAAAAAAGCTTTATAACAGTGCAAAATATAGTAGATTAACTGTATAGCACAATTATAAGTGTTACAGAAGTGTAATTCAATAAAATAAGTGTAAGAAATAACTTATTCTGCTCTTGAAATCTTAAGGAATTTCTGCTTAGCCCCAGTAATGAATCACCATCCACAGCCTGGTAAATACAAGCACAACCCTTTGCAGACACAGGGTTTATATACCAAAGAGCTCGAATTACTACTCAGTTCTACTAGCCCCTGCTGTTACCCAATCACTCATGCTACAGAAGGTCAGGAAACCCTGTTGGTCTCAATAATAATGAAGACAACACACTATCAGCAGAAAATGGCTGCCAGAAACACAGGAAACTCAACAAACAAAACTTAAGCAATTAAAAGGATTACCTCTTGGATATGGAAAACTATTATATCTAAGGTTATACATTTTTGTGATCCTAATGAATGCTGTTATTTAACTAGATAATCATTCTAACAAAGGAAAATTCCAGGGCAAATCCTGGTGCAGTAAAAAACAACGGCAGGATTAAGAGAAAAACTGTATCCAGGCACCCCATAGAAAAAACGGTACTTCTGTATTATCGCAACCACTTTCCACATCGGGCCATGGTTGCAACTTCTTGGTCATCCACTTCACAGCACCTCCCAAACTACATGAGAAATGACAAGGGGGGTTACTGACAGAGACAGACACACATAAACAACATTAGGCAGAAAAATAACACTTCTGGACAAGGAGAATGAGCGTCTCTTCCCGCAGCCAGGACAGTCATTTCATGCAATTTGCCATGGAATGCTATTACTTCACTGAGCCAGACGAGAGAGTCACACTGGGTACAGTGTTTTGAAATAGGGAAGGTGACTTTTCACTTTTTCAAGAATGACATGGGGCTGAGGACATTGTGTCTCCCTCTCAGAATGGTGTACAGTTTTGAACACTGAAGTGCACAGTTCCAAAAAGTAAGCAGGGGTTACAACAGCTATGGGGAATGAGCTAAGTGGGAGAAGGAGCACTGCCCAAAGACTTTGCTGGGACGAAGCTGTCTGTAGCATTGTCACTTACACTTGAAGGCTGTTTCCAGATTTTATGAAAAGAAGCCCACATTTTATATAGAAGGTTTACAAAAATAAATGAATACAAACACCAGCGGAACTGCACGTTTATGTAATACTCCTTCGCACTTCATGACAACTGACAGGAAGGAAGCATTTACAATCTGGCCACCATATACATTCCCGCAGTGGTCGGGCAAGTCAATCGTTCAGTTTCTTTACAATCACGATACAGTCAGACCCCAATGTGACAGACAGTTACTTATATAACCTGGCAACATCCGCACAAACTGAATGACTCATTCCTGCATCAAACGAAGAATGCATTGCTGACAGGTCTGACATGTGGTTGTGATAATACGTAAGTACCGAAAAAACTTTAATAGATAGTACTCAAGACAGATAATACATAAAAAAGCATATAGGTTCTTTCTCACTGACAGAGGTGCTATCTAAAATATTTTAAGAAAACACTTGCATCAAAGTGCTTTTCCTAAGTAAGGTACAGCCTTTGAAATAAGTATGTACAGGATTTCAGCTTTTTGTAATAAAGAGGCAGTCACTGTGGTAAGATGTGTCTCCTTCATGATTTCCAATGGTTCTCTGTGCTGCCATCATTGTTAGTAAATCTGTATCATAAACACCAGAGCAATCAATCTATTTATCTATCTATCTATCTATCTATCTATCTATCTATCTATCTATCTATCTATCTATCTATCTATCTATCTATCTATCTATCTATCTATCTCTGGCTGATGGACCATCATAGGTTCATAGGTAGGTACTAGGCTATTGTTCCTAGGGCCTATATAAGCCTAGCCAAAAAGGTACTTTGGCTTTCGCCACGCAAGAAAATTATTTTCCTGTGCCTTTGTCAAGCAGAGCCACAGAGGTGATCCCTGGGGTGAATTTCCTATTTCCCATCCAATCATCAAGACTTTTCTTGAAGAGTGCTAATGAGGAGCTCTGTTTGACATAGATAGGTAGTCTGTTCCAGAATATGGGAAGTCTCTGGGACAGGAATCTATCCCTCCAGCATGTTCTGTTGATTGTGGTGACAAGGTTTAGGTCCCTGCAGCGTGTAGTTTGGAGGGATTGGGATTTCTTTAAGTGGAGCATGTCCAACAACTCTGGGTTTGACATAGCTTTGTATGTTAGGCGGAGATTGCCTCTGAGTAGGTGATATGAGACGGAGTAAAGCTGGAGCTTTTTCAGACGGTCTGCATAGGGTATCTGTTTCAGGCCAGTAATCCTCTTTGTGAGGTATTTCTGTGGCCTCTCCAGTTGTTGTAGATGTCTTGTGAGGTACATACCAAAAGGGGCACTGTACTCTATAATGGGTCTAATGAGTGATGAATACAGGGGAACAATAACCTCTTTTTTTCTGGATGAGAAACATTTTGTGATGAGGTGTGCCACGTAGAAGGATTTCCTGACCACTGTGGCGAAGTGATTATCAAAGGAGAAACTACTGTCCACCTGTGTCCCAAGGTCTCTTATCACACTTTCATTGTTAAGTAGACTTCCATCTATATGGTAGTTCATGGGTACAGAGTTTTTACCAAAGGGGATGACAATGCATTTTTTGGCATTGAGCTTCAGGCCATGGCTTTGAAACCAGGCATCTATCTCACTGAGGCCCTTTTGTAGGATGCTCACAGCATTAGGAGTTTCAGTTATGGCTCCCAGTTTGCAGTCACTGCAAACTTAATTAGCCAAAGACCTTCTGTGTTAGCCTGTACTTCAGAGAAGTAGATACCAAACAGGGGAGGACCCAGGACTGAACCCTGTGGTACTCCACTTGTCACTGGTCTGAAGTCGGATTTGGAGTCTGCTACTTTCACAGTGTGGGTTCTGTCCATGAGCCAGTTGGCAACCCATCTTGTGACATAGGGATTTATACCTAGTTTAGTGAGTTTATCTATAATTCCAGAGTGGGGGATGGTATCAAAAGCCTTGGCGAGATCTAGATAGGCTGTGTGAACCACCTTACCCTCATCTATGGCTTTGGAGACTGCTTCAAAGAAGTTTATCAGGTTTAGGAGACATGATCTGCCTTTTACAAACCCGAACTGGGTGGAGTCCAGAGTTTGGAGATTACCAATGTCTTTGTTTATGAGTTCCATGATGATACGTTCCATGGCCTTGCAGACCAGGCTCATCAGGCTAATGGGGCGGTAGTTCCCGGGGTCCGTCGTGGCTCCCCCTTTGTGGAGTGGGATAACCGTAACCATGTGCCATTCAGTGGGCACAAAGCCTGATGTGAGGCTATGATTAAACATGGTACTTTGGTGGGGTGCCAGTTCATTCTGTAGTTCATGTAGAACGCAGCCTGGGATATTGTCAGGTCCCATGGATGCTGTGTTCTTGGCTTTGGAGAGTGTGTTTTTTAACTGTGCAGCTGTGATTACAGGAACTTTGCATTCTTCCGGTATAGAGATGGGCCCTCTAGGGGGTGAGGGGGGGGGGTAAAGTTAGCACTGAACCTATCTGCCAGGATGTTGGCAATATCAGTTGGTTCTGTATATTTAGTGCCATTGTGCTGTAACTCAGAGCAGATCTGAGTGTTGCCACTGAGATTCTTGATATAGCTATATAATGCTTTGTGGTTGTCTTTAGAGTCAGTGGCAATTTTGTTTTCGTAATTAGCTTTGGAGGATTTTATGAGGGATTTCAGCTTCTTACAGAGGCTGACCAGGGAACTCTTCCAGTCATGGGATTTTACTCTTTTTTGCAACAGTTTCTTTCTTCTGTTGTAGAGTTTGTTTATGGCAGAGGGCCGCCAGATTGGCTTCCTTTTTTTTGGAGGATAGCATCTTGGTTCTGTTAGGGATAGCATGATCCATGCACTCGTGTAAGTGCTTATAAAGTGCATTTGTGTAGGATTCAGCAGTCGTACCCCTATTGTCCGTCTGCATGGGTGTCATGAAGTTTGCCACTTCTGTCTTAAGAAGTGTGAAGTTGGCTTTGGAGAAGTTTTTTACGGTAGTTTCCCTAATGGGTTCATAGGTTCATACTAGGCTATCTGCCCTAGGGCATTTATAAGCCTAGCCAGAGTGTGTTTGGCTTTCGCCACCCATTTTAAATTAATTTTGCTATGCCCTTTTTCGAGGTTAGTATACTGTGCCTCTGTCTAACAGTGACACAGAAGTGATACCCGGGGTAAACCTACGATCTCCCATCCACTCATCAAGATTCCTCTTGAAGAGAGACAATGAGGGACTCTGCCTAACCTGGACTGGGATTTTATTCCAGAGTGAAGGGAGCCTCTGGGTTATGAATCTGTCCCTCCAGCATGTCCTATTTATTTCAGTGCTGAGGTTCAAGTCTCTCAAGCGCGTAGCTCAATGGGATTTGGATTTTCTGAGGTACAGCATGTCCATTAATTCCGGGTTGGACATGGCTTTATACATCAGGCACAGATCGCCTCTGAGCAGACAGTATGCCACTGAGTAGAGCTGGAGTTTCTTTAACCGGGCAGCATATGGCATCTGTTTGAGCCCTTTGATCCTCTTGGTGAGGTACTTTTGGGGTCTTTCCAGTTGCTGCAGGTGTCTGGTAAGGTACATTCCAAAAGGGGCATTGTACTCAATTATGGGCCTGATGAGGGATGAGTAAAGAGGCACGATGACCTCCCCTGATCTAGATGTGAATCCCTTCATGATTAGGTGGGCTATATAAAATGTTCTTCTAACCACTTTGGCCACGTGGTTGTCAAATGAGAGACTGCTATCAACTTGGGTCCCCAGGTCCCTAATTACTTCTTCTGTACTTAATGGATTATCACCTATGTGGTAATTTGTGGGCACTTTGTTTTTGCCAAAGGGGATGACTATACACTTTTTGGCGTTTAGCTTGAGGCCATGGCTCTGGCACCAGTTGTCTGTTTCTATGAGGCCCTTTTGGAGGATGCTTGTGTCGGCTGGAGAGTCAATTATGGCACCCAGTTTGCAGTCATCTGCGAACTTGGTCAGCCACAGTCCTTCCGTGCTGGCCTGTACCTCCGAGAAATATATACTGAACAAGAGAGGTCCCAGGACTGAGCCTTGTGGGATGCCACTTGTAACTGGTTTGGAGTCTGATATGGCTCCAGCAATTCTAACCATGTGTGTTCTGTCCTTGAGCCAGTTTGCAACCCATCTAGTGACATAGGGGTTTATTATTTAAGCTGGTGAGCTTATCTATAATGCCCGAGTGGGGTATTGTATCGAAGGCTTTTGCAAGGTCCAGGTAGGCTGTGTGGACCACATTCCTCTCGTCAATGGCCTTGGTGACTGTTTCAAAGAAATCGACCAGGTTTAAGAGGCAGGATCTGCCCTTAACAAAGCCGAACTGGGTAGGATCCAGTGTCTGTAGGTCCCCAATATCTTTATTTATGAGGTCCATGATGATCCTTTCCATAGCTTTGCAGACCAAGCTAGTCAGGCTTATGGGGTGATAGTTTCCAGGATCCGTTGAGGCACCACCTTTGTGGAGAGGGACCACTGTTGCTGTACGCCACTCTTTGGGTACATATCCTCTAGTAAGGCTGAGATTGAACCGTAGTTTTATGTTTGGGTTTAGCTCTTCTTGGAGTTCATGTAGGACACAGCCCGGGACACCGTCTGGTCCCATTGATGCTGTGTTTTTTGCTTTGGAGAGGGTGGCTCTTACCTGAGCATCTGAGATATCAGGGGGGCAAGCACTCTGCTGGGATAGATATTTGCCCTTTTGGTGGGGGGGGGGGATTTTCGCTGAACCTGTCAGCTAGGATGTTGGCAATGTCTGTGGGTTCGGTGTATTTTTTGTCATTTTGGACTAATTCTGAGCATATCTGGGAATTCCCACCCAGGTTCCTAACATAACTAAAGAAAGCCTTGTGATTATCCTTAGTGTCCTGTGCAATTTTCTCTTGAAGCTGGCCTTAGACGATTTTATGAGTGCCCGTAGTTTTTTGCTAATACTGATCAGAGATGCCTTCCCTTTTTGGGATTTTGCTTTATCATGTAGTAGCTTCCTCCTTCTGTTCTATAGTTTGTTTATGGCTGGGATCCACCAGACAGGACGTCTGCCTTTGGAGGACTGGGTCTTGGTTTTATTTGGGATTGCAAAATCCATGCATTCCTGAAGGTGTTCATAGAATGCGTTTATAAAGGATTCTGCAGTCTGGGCCGTATTTTCCACAGGCCCGAGGGCTTTGAAGGATTCCACCTCAGTTTTGAGGAGTGTGAAATTTGCTTTAGAGAAGTTTTTCACTGTGGTTTTCTGGGCAGGGGGTGAGGTCAGGATGTGAATATCCAGTGAGATTAGTTTATGGTCTGATCTTACCAGTGAGGGATACACTTCTGGTCTGGAGCATAGAGTCCCCATGTTGGTGATGATCAGGTCCAGTATGTTTTCCCCTGTTGTGGGAGTGGTAACAAGTTGTTCCATAGCATTTGAGTTTACAAATTCTAGGAACCTTTGGGCTAGGGTGTTGGAGCTAGAGTAATGCTCCCAGTCTATGTTTGGGTAGCTGAAGTTGCCTAATATAATGGTGTTTGGAGAGACCTTCATATTTTCCAGTGTTCTCAGGAAGGCCGAGTGGGGTTCCTGGGTTTGGGAGGGTGGTCTGTAGCAAACTATAAACTGGAAGGCAGTTTTACCCACTGTTAGTTGCACATGGACAGTCTCTGATGCTTCGTGCTGTGCCACCAACCTGGAGGTGTGGGTATCTTTGACGAATATTGATACTCCCCCTCCTTTTGTGGTTCGGTCCAAGTTTTGGGGCCGAAAAGCATGGTATGAGGTATAACCTGGTAGTGCTGGGGTGCTCTTGGGAGCCTTGAACCAGGTTTCTGTTACTGCACAGATATCGATGTTCTCCATGCTAAGGAGAGTTTCGAGTGCGTGCATCTTGAGGTTTAGACTTCTGGCGTTGAGTAGCATTACTCTTAGTTTCTTATCCCTTGTGATACCTATGGAGGTGGGTTTGTCTTTTGAGAATTGCCTAAAAAGGCACTATGGGGGTAGCAAGAGCCTTTGCCAATATCCAAAAGTCCAGGGTGACAGGTGCAAGCCGTCCCTAGCGAAGCATCGTGGCTTGTCGAGCATGTCATCCCTGGCTGACAGGCATTGATCCCCTTTGAATGACACCAATACTTAAGCCAATTGTTGAAATTGATCATCTTGTCTTCATATTGTGGCATCATTCTTGGTGAGGGTAAGATGCTACTCAAGGTCAGGGTCATACCGGCCTGGGCTACATGCTCAGAGAGCTCCTCTATGTCTCTTTTCATGTAGTCCAGGGAGGTACGTCTCAGGTCATTCACACCAGCATGGACAATGACTGAGTCATATTTGTACTTGCCTTGGAATGACCTGAGTGCTTGTGTTATGTGGTGGATCCTAGCGCCTGACAGGCAGCTCACCATGACCTTATCCTTGTTCAGCCTGGTGAGCAGGACGTCAGTGTGCCTGACGATAGAGTCACCTATTACAAGTGTATCAGGTGTGTTGTTTAGCCTTAAGGGCTGTGACTGTTCGGCACACTGGCTTTGTGAGCTATGTGTTGCACGTGTTTTGTTTTGGGGTAGCGGTTGCTTGGGTGTCAGCTTTGGAGGTCTCTGCTGCTTAGGCAGATTTTTATTTAGAGTCTCCGAGTATGTTTTTGTGTGTTTATGTGTTTGGTTTGCTGTCGTGGTAGGTCTATGTGAGACTGGAATTGTAGTGAGTGTGGTTTCCTTCTCCTCCTGACTGGTTATGCCAGTACTAAGTTGAGAGAGCTTAGCCTCCAGTTTGGCTATATGGTTGCATCTCTCACATGTGTTGGAATTTGTTGGGAGGAGGAGAGGGTTGTCTGTGTACATGAGGCAGTTGTAACATTGCCTCAAGATTCCCAGATTCACCAGCTGGACCGGAGAGGAGATTGACAACTGACCTTTGGACATGCTAGAATAGTATTGGGAATTCCTTTATAATTGAAAAAAGGGCCAATGGGGAACAAGGTACTCAAGGGGAGTTTGAGAGGGTGTAGTGCTTTTAATTTTTTAGTGCTGACTTAGTGAGCAAGTGCCAGGTAACTTAAATGCAATGTGTTACAGGTAACTTAAATGCAAAAATGACAAACAGTAACTTTCTTTCAAGTGAAACAAGGAAATAAGTACAGTAAGCAATGCAAATATCACTAGGAATCCACAGAAGCGCTGAAAAGGCACGTTTTAGGTGAAATTAGCGTTTCAGGGAAATAAGCAAACAAACAATAAGCATACAAACAAAGCTAGATTCAGCAGGCCTGGATCTAGTCTATGCTACAGCAAACAAGGTGTATCACTTTCAGTAAGAAACAGTTCAAATATGCAGGCACTATGGTGTGATGGTGGGATGTGGATGTCTAGGGTGATTAGCTTGTGGTCTGATCTTACCAATGAGGAACAGATCTCTGGTGTGGAACACCGGTCGCCCATGTTGGTAATGACCAGGTCTAGGGTATTGCTGCCTGTGGTGGGGGTATGAATAAGTTGATCCAAGTCGTTGGAATTGGGTCTATATAAGAACATCAAAATTTCACAATTTCAAATGTTCTAACATTGACCCCTATTCAGTGAATGCTGACAATATCGAACATTCAGAACATCAAATTTTTTCCTAAGGAAAAAATTTGCTGTTCCGAAACACATACACACAACACAAGCACACCAAACAAACAGCAATTCACACACATACACCCAAAATCTTACAGCTAACCCTACACTAAACTGTACAAACACCACTAACTATCCACTTACCTTAACCCAAACCCTAACCCTAAGGTCCGTCACTATCACACACTCACCTCACCCGAGCCCTAACCCTAACTCACCTAAGCCGCCCTAACCCTCACGTCCACACAATCGCACACATACCTAACCCACGCCCTAACCCTAACTCACCTAACCCATGCCCAATCGCACACTTACCTGAACCCGACGAGTAACTTTCCACCACAGGGCTGAAAATATCGAAACAACAGAAATGGACAACCAAATTCTTTCCCTAAGAAAAAATTTGGTTATCTGTTGTTTCGCTGTTTTCAGCGTTCACTGAATAGAGGCCGATATTAGAACATTCGAAATTATGAAATTTCGATGTTCTAATATAGACCCGTTGGAATTTATGAATTCCAGAAAACGTTGAGCAAAAGAGTTGGTGCATGAGTAGTTTTCCCAGTTAATGGTGGGGTAGTTGAAATCGCCCATTTTTAGGGTGTTGGTTTGTACCCTAATATTTTCCAGTGTATCAAGAAATGAGGAGTTGGAATCCTGGGGCATGGTGGGGGATCTGTAGCAAGCTACAGTTTGGATTATGGTCTTGCCCAGAGTTAATTGCACTTGGATAATCTCAGATGCATTATGCTGTGCAACTAGCCTGGAAGTGTGGATATCTTTAATGAATACGGACACGCCTCCACCTTTAGTGCTTCTGTCCGGGTTAGGTGGCCGAAAGGTGTGGTATGAATTATAGCCTGGTAATGCAGGAGTTTAGAGAAGCAGCAAGACATCTGCAATCAGTTACTCCTTACTGTCCCAATATTCATGACTTTCCTGATTGTTCTACCTTCAGACGTAGGCCACCAGTTCCTTTCCATAACCAGCAAGTCACTAAACTGGAATAATGGGGCTAAGAGGAGACTTCAGTATTACCAATGCTGGATCCAAAGAGGGCTGTTACATGGACAGTTACTAGGGTTAATCCCTACCTTCCACAACAAATAAGGATATGTCATATGGCATATTAGATAGTGGACATACTGGAGGAAGATGTCTGTGCTTGTGTGGTGCCACACCACTGAGAAACTCTACCCAAGGCACCGCAATAGCTGACTTACCTTGTAGCTGACACCCAATCTCCACTGAGAATTTTGAAATTAGCTGCACCCCTAGTAAGATTTTGCACCATCCTCTCAAAGAGACAAGAAGGCACAAGCATTGCTATTCCTCTGTACCCCCATTATTGATTCTTCCTGTGATGAGTCACTAGTCAAATCCAGGTCACAGTTGTCACTGTCAGAGCTTCAACTCTCTCCTCTGTGAAGGTGACCAGTAAATGAAATATTCTGGCAAATCAGTCTTAATCATTCTTGCACTACTAGATGATATATGATCTAACTATACTTAAATACAGTAATTCTAGCCAATTCAGTACAACTAAAGTAACAGTTCAGCACCTGTAACACTCAAGTAAAGTTGCACAGGTTGTGGTCTAATAATTTATAAGCATAATAGACTCCAGGTAAGGACCTTCACATATGAAATACAGCACTATAGCTGAGATTTATATGTGGTAAACATTACAAAAAATTAAAATAACCAATTTTGTATAACAGGTCCTATATAGAGCTTCCAAATGCAGTTGGGGTGAGGGATTGGGAATGTAATACTCTTTTAGATTTGCATCAATTGCCAAAGCATATTTCAGTTAAGATACATTGTGGTGGTAGATCCCAGTTATGTTTAACAGTCACACAAGCATGTAAACAGATTAACTGTAAACTTATACCTCCAGCACACTTACACAGACTATAAACAGCATCTGTAGCGATACATCACCTTTTAGCTTACATTTAATTTCACATTTTAAGTGATGGCCCCATAGACTTCTATAGACATCTGCCAAATAACTGCTACTACTGATGGCTAGAAACCATCTTCTAATCCCTGGGAAGTTGCACCAAAGCCCATTTTAAACAATATAAACACTTGACTGATTTTACTGCTCATACATGTATATCTGGTAATGCCATCTTGTGGTAAATTGTTTTACAGCATTCCCAAACTTGCTGCTAGAAGGCAGAAGTTTGAAATTGCTTCACCAAATTAAATTATTACATGGCAGCTATGTTTAATAAACAATATAAAATATTTTACAGAAGAGTATCTACCAGACAAAATCTATTCATGGTAACTAATGTATGGAGCCAATACCTATTAATCAGCGTGACAGCTTACTGACTCAAAATGCTGAGGATCAGCTTTAAAATGAGCATGTTTTATATTTATTACATTTGTTTACCAGGATTGTTTGACTGTGCAGAAAGCTACCCCTTTTCATAGGCCTGGGGAGAAAAGCTCCAGAAAAAAATACATTACATAAAAAACATAGTAAACAGAGGAATACAAGTTCCTTCATACAAGTTCCTTCAAGTCCTATAAAACTTCCCATACTCTGGAACAAACTACCTATCTATATCAAACAAAGCTCCTCATTAGCACTCTTCAAGAAGAATCTTGATGATTGGATGGGAGATAGGAAATTCATCCAGGAGATCACTTCTGTGGCTCTGCTTGACAGGGACACAGGGAAATAATTTTATTGGGTGGCGAAAGCCAGGGTACCATTTGGCTAGGCTTATATAGGCCCTAGGGCCAATAGCCTAGTACCTACCTATGAACATATGAACCTAAGTAATCAACAAGTATATAAAATTTAAACAGAGTATAATTAATTAATAACAGTATCATGTGATAAGCTATGAAACTTTTTACTTGGAGGAAAGTTTTGGGGGAAAAAATTACATAAAAAATCATAGTAAACAGAGACAGACAAATAATTAACAACTATACAACATTTAAACAGAGTACCATTAATTAGCAGCCGCAGCAGCAAATAAAGAGCAATGAAGCGTATTTGGAAAAGAACTTGGAAGAAGGAAAAATTAAAAGGAAATGGAAGATTATTATTAATATGTCAGAGTATATTTTAGGATCAATAGAAGGAAAATGAGGGAGAGGTAGTGCAATGAGGAGATTTTGGACCAATAACTAAAGGTATAGTGCTTGGAAGGAATAAGAGAAAGTCAGGGGCAGGAAATGTAACATCCAATCTATGTGAATGTACAGAGCCAGGTATATTTTAGGTGTTTTGTTGATGAAGATGATGATGATGACAACAACTACAACAATAATGATTAAACAGTATATGTAATTTCAGCAAACCTGTCTTCAGTAATGGACTATTTCTCTTAACTGTACATTCTTAACCAGAGGTTGTGTAACCCTGGCAATAGTTATATTAACTCATTCACATCTAAAATGACTTTTTTGTATTCTTTCAGTTAACACACATAGCACATTATGGCATCTTGACTTTCTTATGGGGGGTGGGGGCTGCTGCTAACCTCCTTAGCTAAATGTCTTAACAGTTAATAAGAATATAAGAAAGGGCAATATAAATAACAAAACAAACTAGAATCTTCTGAAGTGGAGATATTAATCACTGTTTGCCTCCTGTTATATTTTCATAAATGTCAGAGGTACATTACATTGAGGGAATAGTGTGAAAGGCCATGCTGGGAGATATATATAGAACATTATACTGAAGATACTGCTAGCTTGAAGTCATGAAGATATGCAATATTTCCATATGCATGTTCATATTTCCAAAAATAAAATGGCTTTAAATATATTGTATGGCATGAATTTTAGAGACTGCTATGACAATTAGTCTACAGCAGAATAATAGTGTACTACTCTTGACGATCTAATTTGTTTATAAACCAATGTACAGATGTTTGTGTGAGTCTGTGTGCAGGGAGAATCTGAATGTTAAACAGTTTTTTTTTTTTTTGTAAAGAGTCAAGTCACATGGCATGTATGCCCCCTGGTGTTAATAAAGAAAATAGTTAATCTGCTTTAAAGGTATTACATTCCTATAGCTAACATATTACTGGAGCAAGATGATTTTTCTGACCAGTAACAAAGAAGCAGCAGTTATTGGACTAGCTGGTAAAATCCTAGGGTCACAGTACAGGACAGCTGAAAGGGCAGCTAGGGCTTTTTATTTCAGTAGAAAGGGGAGACATAACTGGCGTCTGATTAAGTTGCTGATGCTTTGTTGTGGTTTTAACTTTCACAGGTCTTTAGTGTGGTAGAAGATGACCGACCACAGTGAAAGGTTAGCAACATAAAGCTAATTGTCTTTTTGACTTTGCTTGGGAGTTAGCATACAGAAGGTGTAAGGAACAGTTGTTAAATATTCCAGAAGTTTAATAAGGAGACATGGCTAACTAGGAAGAAGCATAACTTATATGTGATTATAAGAACCATGTTTAAGAAAGAAGAAGAAGGGTCAGTGTCATGGCAAATCAACTTTGAGGGATAGCAGATTGCATGAACAAATAATGCTGCTTATATAAGAAAACTAGAGGAAAAATTAACATCAATTAAACTAGGGTTACATCAGTGGGAGCTGGTGACTTTAAATCCAAGTGGGATGGTGTTGCAGGAAGCTGTTGAATAAGGTAATGTATAATACAGCAGACAACACTGACCATGCTAACAGTTTATATACATAACCAGTTTATTACACATGCTAATTAACCTACCAGCATTAATCTTCCTCACACGCCAGAGCCTATTTGTGAAGAAGAAGCTCATTTCAGAGCTAATAAGGTGGCTGAAAAGATTGCATAATAATACCACAAAAACAAAACATGTCTAAGTACAAAATAGTACTACAAAGCCAACATAGTACTGCAAAGCTAAAATAGTACTACAAAGCTAACATAGTTGTTTGTAGCCTGCTACAGACCACCCTCCCAAACACAGGAACCTCACTCGGCTTTCCTGAGACCACTGGAGAATATGAAGGTCTCTCCAAACACTATTATACTGGGTGACTTCAACTACCCAAACATCGATTGGGAAAACTACTCAAGCCCAAACACCCTCGCCCAACGGTTCCTAGAATTTATAAACTCAAATGCTATGGAACAACTGGTCACCATTCCCACAAGAGGGGAAAACATATTGGATCTGGTCATCACCAACATGGGGTCTCTATGTTCCACACCAGAGGTATACCCCTCATTGGTAAGATCAGACCATAAACAAATCTCACTGGACATCCATATTCCATCCCCACCCCTAGCCAAGGAAACCACGGTGAAGAACTTCTCAAAAGCAAACTTCACACTTCTCAAAACTGAGGTGGAATCCTTCAAAGCCCCCGGGCCAATGGAAAATACGGCCCAAAATGCAGAGTCCTTTACAAAAGCATTCTATGGACACCTACAGGAATGCATGGAGCATGCTATCCCAAATAAAACCAAGACTCACTCCTCCAAAGGCAGGAAACCTGACTGGTGGACCCCGGCCATAAATAAGCTATACAGCAGAAGAAGAAAGCTACTACATGACAGAGCAAAATCCCAAAAAGGGAAGGCGTCACTGATCAGTACTAGCAAGAAACTACGATCCCTTGTAAAATCATCTAAGGCCAGGTTCGAAAGAAAAATTGCACAAGACACTAAAGATAATCACAAGGCCTTCTTTAGTTATGTCAGAAACCTGGGAGGCAACTCCCAGATATGCTCTGAGTTAGTGCAAAATTACAAAAAATGCACTGAACCCACAGACATTGCCAACATCCTGGCATAAAGGTTCAGTGCAAACTTCTCTCCCCCCCCCCCCAAAAGAGCAAATGTCTGTCCCAACAGAGTGTAGCCTTCCTGAGATCACAGATGCACAGGTGAGAGCTGCCCTCTCCAAAGCAAAAAACACAGCATCAATGGGACCAGACGGTGTCCCGAGCTGCGTCTTACACGAGCTCCAAGAAGAACTAAACCCTCATATAAAGTCACTGTCCAATCTCAGCCTTACTACAGGATATGTACCCAAGGAATGGCGTACAGCAACAGTGGTCCCACTCCACAAAGGTGGTGCCACAACAGACCCCGGAAATTATCGCCCTATAAGCCTGACTAGCCTGGTCTGCAAAGCTATGGAGCGTATCATCATGGAAATCATAAACAAAGACATTGGGAACCTCCAGACACTGGATCCTACCCAATTCGGCTTTGTTAAGGGCAGATCTTGCCTCTTGAACCTGGTCAACTTCTTTGAAACAGTTACAAAAGCCATAGATGAAGGGAAGGTAGTCCACACAGCCTACCTGGACCTCGCAAAAGCCTTCGACACAATATCCCACTCGGGCATCATAAATAAGCTCACCAGCTTAAACATCAACCCCTATGTCACAAGATGGGTTGCAAACTGGCACAGAATTAGAACCCACATGGTCAGAATAGCAGGTGCCATGTCAGACTCTAAACCAGTTACAAGTGGTGTCCCACAAGGCTCAGTTCTGGGACCTCTCTTGTTTGGTATATATTTCTCCGAGGTACAGGCTAAGACTATGGCTGACCAAGTTCGCAGATGACTGCAAACTGGGTGCTGTAATCGACTCTCTGGCTGACACAAGCATCCTCCAAAAGGGTCTCACAGAGACGGATTACTGGTGCCAGAGCCATGGCCTAAAGCTAAATGCCAAAAAGTGCATAGTCATCCCCTTTGGGAAAAACAAAGTGCCCACAAATTACCACATAGGTGGTAATCCATTAAGTACGGCAGAAGTAATTAGGGACTTGGGGACCCAAGTAGATAGCAATCTCTCCTTTGACAATCACATTGCCAAAGTGGTTAGAAAGACCTTCTATATAGCCCACCTTATCATGAAAGGGTTCACATCCAGATAAAGAGAGGTCATTGTGCCCATCTACTCATCACTTATCAGGCCCATAATTGAGTACAATACCCCGTTTGGGATGTACCTTACCCGACACCTTCAGCAACTGGAAAGACCCCAAAAGTATCTCACCAAGAGGATCAAGGGGTTCAAACAGATGCCCTATGCAGTTCGGCTAAAGAAACTCCAGCTCTACTCAGTTGTGTACCGCCTACTCAGAGGTGATCTGTGTCTGACATATAAAGCCATGTCCAACCCAGAATTAATGGACATGCTTCACCTCAGGAAATCCAAATCCCTTACAGCTACATGCTTCAGGGACTTGAACCTCAGCACAGAAATAAATAGGACATGCTGGAGGGACAGATTCATATCCCAGAGGCTGCCCTCACTCTGGAACAAAATCCCAATCCATGTTAGGCAGAGCTCCTCACTGACCCTCTTCAAGAGAAATCTTGATGAGTGGATGGGAGATTGTAAATTTACCCTGGGATCTCTTCTGTGCCCCTGCTTGACAGAGGTACAGTAAACTAACCTTAAAAGGGCTACCTTCTGTGACCTACTATACAGAGGCACAGTCAACTAATCTAAAAGGGTGGCAAAAGCCAAACACACTCTGGCTAGGCTTATAAATGCCCTAGGGCAGATAGCCTAGTATCAACCTGTGAACCTATAGTACTACAAAGTCAAAATAGTACTACAAAGCTGGGCCAAACATTTCATATACAAACAGCTACCATGCCATTTGCCACCTAAAGTATCTGTATGGACTTGGGTCTATATTAAAATCATGAAGAGGCATTACATCGAACACCTCTTCAGCGGCACATAAAGATCAAAGTCTAAAAATAGGGAAGGCTCAGACCAGTGATTTTTTTCCCTGGGAAAAAAAAAAATCACTTGGCCTGAGCAGTAGCATTGCCCTTTACCCCAATGTAGTGCAATCTTGGTGTTGGTATATTTAGTTAGGGGTGTGTGGGGGGCACAGCCTCCCACGTTGGGGGGTGTGGGGTGCAAAGCCCCCCACTTAGTTATGTTTTATATAATGTGTGTGTGTGTTTGTGTGAGTCTGGTACTAGCGATTTCTTTCCCAGGGAAAGAAAGCGCTGTTTTGACCATTCGCGGTTTAGTGCATTTGAAATTTATGTGTCGCTGAAGAGTCGTCCGATGTAGCGCCTGTTTGCGATTTTAATATAGACCCTATGAACTCTGCTAGGGTCAATTAATTTTTTTTTAGGACATAAATAGTAGTCTCAGTTTGTATTTCCTGCCACTCAACAACATCATCATCCCCTACAGCAATAACCGACCACTACGCTCATCCAACAGACTTCAGGTGCAAGCAATTAAATCTAATAACCTAGCTAGTGACTCTCTGTTTGCAAACTCAGCTGGAAAATCATGGAACTCACTTCCAACAGAGATCAATCTGGAAAATCCTCCCTACCTCTATTCAAAAAAAGTCTGAATTTTTTTTTTATAAAACACTGGCTATGCCCCTGTTCTAAGCCTGATTAATGAACTAACAAAAAATTATGTCTATATCTGAACTGTTTTTAATGTTTATCCACCTGTTCTAATGTTAACTGATCAATTGCAAAGACTGTTAGCTTCACTGTTTGTAGCTTATGTTAATGCATCTATTATGTCTTGTCTATGTTATTTTTTTTTTTCTGTGGAGCTTTTCTCTTCGGGCCTCCGCTGAAAATGGACATGTTATCCAGTCGGACTATCCCGGTCAACAAATGTAAAATAAAATTTCAGCTTGACTTACTTGAATAGACATTAGTCTAGTAAAGCCAGAATTACAACAGCAAGCAACAGGCACAGTCATATTATCCACATACAGCCCCCATCTCTCTGCCTACACACAGTATCTGGCTTAACCCTGCCAGGTTAAAAAAATGCAATAATTACATTAGTGCACTTTTTTTTTACATAAACAGTAGTCAGAGCTCAGAACTTATAGTCAGTCTTACGTCAGCCAAATACACCTTAGTCCTGCAAAGACAGAAATACAAAAACAAACAGTGGGGCCAATCCTTTCACCACCAAACATCTCCTGTGCTGATGACCTCCCTGAAGTATGTGGTTTGGCCTTGCCGTCATTAAATAATAACAATGATAATGATGAAAATAATAACAATACATTCGTTAATATATATATATCTGATACATAAAACAGTCACAGAATGTATTCCATCGTTTCATCCAAATACACATTAGTCCTATAAAGCTAGAATTACAACAACAAAACAAGCAGGGCCAGTCGCTCCATCTGCAAACAGCTACCATACAAATTGTCAGCCTAATGTATCTGCTTTGACCTGCTAGAATTAAAATAACAATAATGGTTACATTAATTCATTTTTGTCACACAAAAACAGTTGTCACAACTTGCACTCCAGTGTGCCTCACTCAAATGCACATTACTCTTGCAAATCCAGAATTATATCTACAAACAACAGGGCCAGCCATTTCAGCCTCACACAGCTCCCATCTCCACTGCTCACCCGCCATATCTGGTTTAACACTTCCAGGTCAAAAAAAAAAAGAAAACATTAATGTATTTTTTTTCAGATAATCAGTAGTTTGACCTTCTAGTTTGTCTTACTTATAGATTCTTAGGTTCACAGGTGTGTACTAGGCTAATGGCCCTGGAGCCTATATAAACCTAGCCCAAGAAGATTCCCTGGCATCATGCTGCCCAAAGTTAGTTCCCAGTGTCCCTGTAAAGCAAGGCCACTGAAGTGATCCCTGGGGGGAACTTCTTATTGACCATCCACCTGTGAAGATTTCTCTTAAAGAGGGCCAGTGAAGTGCTCTGCTTGACGTGAATGGGAAGTTTGTTCCAGAGTATGGGAAGTCTCTGGGTTAGGAACCTGTCCCTTTGGCATGTTCTGTTTATTGTGGTAATGAGGTTTAGGTCCCTGGAGCGTGTGGCACGGAGGGATTGGGATTTCTTTAGGTGTAGCATATCTAGCAGCTCTGGGTCAGACATGGCTTTGTAGGTCAAGCAGAGATCGCCTCTAAGAAGGTAACTCCCCAGACTCTGGAATAGACTGCCCATACATGTCAAGTCTCATTGGCTCTCTTCAAAAGGAACCTTGATGATTGGAGGAACCTTGATGATTGGATGGGAGATAAGAAATTCACCCTGGGGATCATATCAGTTGCACTGCTAGACAGGGGTCCAGAGAAGTAAATATTGTGGGAAGAAATATCCAGGGAATTGTTATGGCTAGGCTTGCATAGGCCCTAGGGCCGATAGCCTAGTACCAACCTATGAACCTAAGAAGTCTATCAGGTTGAGCAGACATGATCTACTTTTCACAAACCCAAACTGCATGTGGTTCAGAGTTTGGAGATTTCCTATGTCCTTATTTATAAGGTCCATAATGATGCACTCCATAGCCTTACATATCAGACTCATCAGACTAATGGGGAGGTAGATTCCAGGGTCTGTAGTCACTCCCCCTTTGTGGAGTGGGATGACCACAGCAGTGCACCATTTGGTAGGGACAAAGCCTGAAATGAGGCTGTGATTGAACAGGGTACTCAGGTGTGGTGCCAGTTCACTTTGTAATTCATGTAGAACACAGCCAGGGATATTATCAGGTCCCATGGAGGCTGTATTCTTGGCTTTGGACAGTGCATTTTTTACCCATGTAGTTGTGTTAATAGGGACTTGGCATTCCTCAGGTATTGTGATAGGCACTTTAGGGGATGAAAGGGGGGTAAAGTTCGCACTGAACCTGTCGGCCAATATGTTGGCAATATCAGTTGGTTCTGTATATGTATTGCCATTGTGCTGTAACTCAGAGCAGATCTGAGCACTGGTGTGTAGATTCTTGACATAACTATAGAATGCCTTGTGGTTGTCTTTAGAATCTGCAGCAATTTTGTTTTCATAGCTAGCTTTAGAGGATTTGATGATGGATCTCAGTTTTTTGCTGAGGCTAACAAGGGAGTTTTTCCAGTCTTGAGAATTCATCCTTTTCTGCAACAGTGTTTTCCTTCTGTTATAGTTTGTTTATGGTGGGGGACCACCAGATTGGCTTCCTGTTTTTGGAGGAGAGCATCTTGGTTCTGTTTGGTATAGCCCGTTCCATGCACTTGTGTATGTGCTCATGCAGTGTAGTGGTGTATGATTCAGCAGTCATGCACCTATTTTCCATTTGTATGGGTGTCGTGAAGTTAGCCACCTCTGCTTTTAGAAGCCCAAAATTGGCTTTGAAGAGGTTTTTTACAGTGGTTTCTTTTTTTTGGGGGGGGGGGGTGAGACTATCCATGGTGATTAGCTTGTGGTCAGATCTGACCGGGGAGGAGTTGATTACTGGTGTAGAGCAAAGGTCGCCCATGTTAGTAATGACCAGGTCAAGGATGTTTCTACCCCTGGTGGGAGTAAGAATGAGTTGGTCCAGGGCAGTGGAATTTATGAATTCCAGAAAATGTTGAGCAAGTGTGTTGGTACATGAGTAAATTTCCCACTTAATGGAGGGGTAGTTAAAGTCTCCCAGTATAAGGGTATTGGGTTATACCCTAATCTTTTATAGTATGTTTAGGAATGTGGAGTGGGAGTCTTGGGACATGGTGGGGGATCTATAGCAGGCTACAACCTGGATTGCAGTTTTACCCAATGTTAGTTGTATCTGAAGTATCTCTGATGCGTTATGTTGGGCAACTGGTTTGGAGATTTGCATATCGTTTATGAATATGGAGACACCACCACCTTTAGTGCTTTGGTCCAGGTTTAGGGGCCGAAAGGTGTGTCATAAATTATAGCCTGGTAGTGCTGGGGTGCCCTCCAGAGCCTTGAACCAGGTCTTGGTCACTGTACAGATGTCGATGTTCTCCATTTTAAGGAGTGCTTCGAGTGAGTGCATTTTGAGATTTAGACTTTTAGCATTGAGTAGCATAACCCTCAGATTTTGTTTGCTTGTAGCTGTTATGGTGGTAATTTTGTCTTCAGGACATTGCCTAAAAAGGCACTATAAGGGTGGCAAGAGCCTATGCCAGTATCTGGAATCCCTGGGGTGACAGGTGCAGGCCATCTCTGGTGAGGCATTGAGGTTTGTCGATCATGTCATCCCAGGCAGACAGATACTGGATCCCCCTTAGAATGACACCATAAACTTAGCCAATTGTTGAAGTCAATCATTTTCTGCTTGTACTGTGGTATCATTCTGGATGACGGTAGGATGCTATTCAGAGCTAGGGTCATACCTGCCTGGGATACAAGATCAGAGAGCTCCTCTATGTCTGTTTTCATGTAGTCCAGGGAGGTATGTTTCAGGTCATTCACACCAATATGAACAATGACAGAGTCATATTTGTACATGTTGTGGAGTGACCTAAGTGCATGTGATATGTGGCAGATCCTGGCACCCGACAGGCAGCTGTCCGTAACTTTCTCCTTATTCAACCTAGTGAGTGGGACATTAGTGTGCCTTACTATTGAGTCATCTATGACTAGTGTATTGGGTAAGTTGTTTTTCCTTATGGGCTTTGGTTGAGTGGCACACTGTTTATGTGAGCTATGTGTCTCATAGTTTGTGCTGGGATGTGGTGGTTGTTTGTGTTTCTGCCTCAGAAGTCTCTGTTGTTTGGGTAGATTTTTATTGAGAGTCTCCACGAAAGTAGGTGTGTGTTTTGTGTTACTATGTGAGGGTTGTGGTGGTGTAAGTTCTGGAGGGCTATGTGTTGAATGTGGTATGGTGCAGGTGTTAACTTTCTCCCTTTGACTGGCTAATCCACTCTTGGCTGGAGAGTGCTTGGCTTCCAATTATGTATATTTATGTATTATATATATATATATGTGTGTGTGTGTGCATCTCTCACAAGTCATAGTGTTGGGAGGTAAGAGGAGAGGGTTGTCTGTGTACATGAGGCAGTTGATACATCAGGATGCCCAAGTTCACCAGGTTGACAGGAGAAAGCACAGGGAACTGACCTTTAGACATGCCTGAATATGAGCTCAGTACATTAAGTGCTGAAGCTGTTTACATGCAAAATGTCACTCAAAGTGTCTGAGTCTGTACAGAGCACTGCCAAACACTTGAGGGGAAACTAATGTGTAGACCCTGAAAATTTAAGGATGAAGTATTTAGGCAGATATTCTAAATGCCTACTGCCTGGCTACTACTAATGCTGGTTTCAGCATGGCTTCACTCTGTTGGGATACAATACTCCTTTGGTTCTTCTCTCACCAGAAGCAAAATGTTAGCACCGATCCCAAAAAGAGAAGCAGGCCACAGCCTGTTTGGTGATCCACAGTCTTGATCCAGATGTTGCAAGGGTCTGCAGGCTTGTAGCCTTTTTCTGGTAGATGCCTCGAATAGCAACCAGACCAATCAGGTACGTTAAGCATAGACACTTACTCTCCAACCAGAAAGAGTCAGGAATCAATGCACTCTGCTCCTACTCTCACCAGGATCAGAATATGAGCACAGATTCCAGGCTGTCACCTATAAAGCAGTTATTAAGCTTTCTGATGATCAGCAGTCTCCAGGAAATAATGTAACTGCACTCCTTCTCTCACTGGGAGAAAACAGAAGCACTACTCCCAAGATGACTACTGAGAGGCAGAATGTGGGCGCTCCAATAACTGGTGGTCTTGCAATAGATGCTTAAAGGCAAGATGAAAAAAAATGGTTTATCCTAAACACTGCAGTGTGCACTACATGAGTTAGATGTGAAAGTAGGTAACTTAAGTTTTACCTGTCTAAAAAGTGGAGAGTCACTATTTTACTCATGTATTCCTTAATCCTGCAAAGCCAGAGTTACAACAACAAAACATAAGGGGAAATCATTGCATACAGAAACAGCCCTGATTGCCCATCAAGAGCTACCTAAGTATCTGATTTGCCCTTACCAGGATTAAAAAAAATAATAATAATATTTATATTAATGTATTTTATGCACCCAAACAGAGACAGCATGTATTTGGTCTTGCTTCACCCAAATGCACATTATTATTACTAAGCCAGAATTATAACAGCAAACAGCAGGGCCAATCATTTCATATACAGACAGTCCCCATATCCACTGCCTACCTATCTAAAGTATCTGATTTGACCTTACTGGTATATAAAATAATATAAGATCTATTAAATTACAAAAAAAAAAAAAAAAACATTTCATGCACCATTAGCCCCCATATCCATACCTCCATACATACCTTTATAAGTATCTGGCTTGACCCTGCCAGGATTAAAAAAAAAAGTGCAAGTCCTATTAAATTACAGAAAAAAATCATTTCTTCCACAAGTAGCCCATAACCAAACCATTTCATCCACAAACAGCCCATATATCCACTGTCTAACATGCTAAATTATCTGGTTTGACCCTGCCAGGAAAAACATAGTGTAAATACTATTTGATTAAAAATATATATATTTCATCCATAAACAGCCCTCCATTTCAACTGCATAATTTCCTAATGTATTTGGTTTGACCCTGCCCGGATAAAAAAAAAAGTTGGTGGAAGTCCTATTAGATTGAAAAAAAAGTGCATGCACAAACAGTCTCTACTGCCTACCTACCTAAAGTGTCTGGTTTGAACTTATCAGAATAAAAAAAAAAAGAAACTAACCAAAAAAAAAAAAAGTTTACACTAGACTAGTAATCAGAATTATACTACTAGCTTCACAGCTTGTCCTACAAGCATTTTTTCTTTTGTATTGTTTTTTAAATAAAGCTGAGGGGCACCCAACCTCAAAAAATAGCTGCAGTTTGCATCAAGAAAAGAAACTAGCTGACTTGCATGCAAAATGCAAATACAATAAATGCTGTACTACTGCCATCCTCCACCACTATTGCAGTCATGGAGTGGAACTAACTCAACAAAACTAACGACAGTCTCTTAGTCTCAAATTAAAGACAAGTGTGAAGGGAAAGCCTCAGTGTTTGTTTCCTGGACATTGCCCTCTCTTGGCTATGTCAGCAGGCACATCACATACACATTTTAGTTGCAATCATATGACAGGATGCTGCACCTAGCAGCCTGGTCCCGCATTAAATCCATATGGTTAAAACTGCAATGAACACTTGGCATTTTTTATGTGTGCCTAGATTCTGGGCTGATTTTAGAAATAGCCCTATTTTTTTTTTTAAGAATTTGTTTTAATACAGTTCATTAGGCAGGAGAAAGCAGCTTCTGTGGGCTGCTTGTTTTAACTTAAATAACATATAGATAGGGAAATATGGGGGGGGGGGTGCAACCCTGCAGCCTGTGTACTGAGACACCCCTGGTAGTAATGGAGAAACATGACAATTCAGCTGAAGTAATTTAAGTGAGTTGCAAACCTCACAGATGTTTTGCTGAAAACTATACTGAGTTTAATTGATTATACCCATTCCCCACTGTTGTGTAATTACGAAGTTGAAAGTTAAGGGTGTGTGGTGAGTTTTTCTCCATCTCTCCATAAGGAAGAGTGGGGAGGGTGTTGTCTTTTCAAAAGAAAATCTATCTATGCTTGAGATTTACTAAATTTCATTTTCGGGGGGGGGGGGGGTTTAATGTTTTCTAGTCAATAAGATTACCTTCAATGACTAGTCATCAATGCATTGATGGAAATCATTCCCCCTGGAGTTGTTTTTTTTTAAAAAGAAAAAAAGAAAAAAAGAAAGAGGGAGTGAAACCAAAGAAACAATTTTTTAAGGAATGTTCTGAATAATGTAAGCCCTGTATGTAAAAGGAAGAGGCTTATAAAGTTATTCCACATTAAAGCTCTTTGGAGCAATTTATTATTTCACAACCAATTAGCATGCTATGGGTTATAGCACATTGCCTTATTCAAGTGGCTTAAAGAAAGCAGTTTTGGATATCCATTGTTTTCATAATGTTCTGTTTTCTATATTTTCATTTTCCACTATTGAAACACCTTGTCACATAGGGGGATCCTATTTTGTAAATTGTTTGTACACATCACCCCTATTAACATTGCTCATTTTCAACTTCTTTCACGGAGCTTCTTTTTTGGCTTTGTGCTTCTAGTTTAATAACACTGGAGTTTTGAGGAAATCTTCTATTACCTGCACAAACTGAGGTACATGGTTAGAGTACAGTAGGTCTAAGAGGGGTTTCAAGCAGGAAAATGTGTAGAGAAGGGAATAGAACAGACCTCAACAGTCCACTTACCAAATTACTGAAAATATTAAAAAAATTCCCTACAATCGTGTAAACTGCTGCATCCAAAAGGGGCAGTTTACACAAATAGCAGAAATGCGATTCAGAGACATTATTAGCCACAGTGAGAAAGTCGTCATTATCAGCCAATTTACATATCTCACAATCATGTGTTCTCACAATCATGTGGTGTAACTGCTAGTGCTAATCAACACTTTGTTACGGTAACCACCACTGACGGCTTATGTTTCGTGTTGACTCATTCACACATTCAAAAAGCATGTTATGAAAAATAAGAAGAATAAAAATGCAAGGTATTGCAGTTTCGTGCTTCTTATTTTTCAGAACATGATTTGTGATGAAAAATCTGTTGTTTTATTAAATTTTAATGTGACTTAGAATAATATTAAAAAAGTGCCCTTGGTATCTAGTGTTCCTCACAAGTATTACATGCTTTCATGTTTAGTCTAGGGGGTATCAAGAGATCTAATAGCCACCTCCTCCACACACACACACACACACACACACACACACACACACACACACACAGTCCCACAGACATTGGGCAGGATTCACGAAGCCTCCGTGTAAGAGTTATAACTCATACGCGGAGGCTGCAGTTAAACAGAGTGATGTCAGCATGCTCTGCATATTCATGAGAGCATGCTGAATCACACCTAAGGCTAATACGGTCCATGTAAGACAGTAGGGGGCGTGTCCGTAGGCCGAGCCCTGTAAGCGGACATGCCCCCAGAAGAGGAAAAGTGCCCAAAGTAAACACCCACGACAGAGTCCATGGAAATGTGAATAAACACAACACAACACATGCCCCCACAGACTACGAACATAAAATGTACAAATGAACATCTCATAATTTTTTTTTAAATTGTAAAGATGTTTAACCGTGAATGCGCTCATTTGCGCGGGCGTGCCCGTAGTGCAGCCGCAGTTAGCAGTCAGTGGGAAAGCATATAAGAACTAAATATGCAAAGTAAGCCAAGAAGCAATAGCGTAGCGGTAGACATGTTGGTTGAAGAGCAGGCATTCATGGTTCGAGCAAAAACATACAAAACCAAATAAATCTGTCCAACAACACACCAACAGTCAAATTCCACCAACGTTCTTTATTCAACGATCTGGTACCTCGGCCATTCGCCTTCAAAGGATCACATTACAACTTTCAATATGAACTCTATTTATATTCTAACTAATTGATTAATTAGCAATTAGTATAATTGAGTTCCAAAATTTAAAGTGATCTTTGTATCAAAAATAAATGAACCATAACATATACTTATAATAGTTTATACACATTGTTAATAACCACCTTTTATATTTTTTTCTCAAATTTTATATTTTTTCTTCATTTAACCTTCAAATACAAATAAATAGATGAAAAATAAATTAATAATAATATGTACTTATTTTCATTAATATAAACTATTTTCAACCAATTAATACATTCATGGTTCGAGCCCCCACAACACCAATTTTTATTTTTAGCAAAATAAGCACGAAACAAGTCCCTGACAAATATGTACACATAAAATCACATTTTATGTAAAATGTAATGAAATAGCCCATTTATATTGAAGAAATGTGAGGTAACAAAACTATAAAAAATGCCAGATGTGCCCATAGCTGAGCTACAGTTTAACAGGGTGAGTGCACATCCCGTAGGTGAACAGTGGTTTAGCTGGTGCAAAATGAGTGCCCGTAGCTGAGCAGTAGTTTAACACGCTAAAGCTATGTGCCCCTAACTGAGCTGAGCGTAATATGCATGCTGATAGCCAAATGAGGCTTAAACAAGCGTACCCCGTTTGCGCGGAGCTGCTCACCGCGCAAACAAGCTAACCGACGGGCAACGTTGAGCAAGCCGTATCAAAACTGCCTTTACACAGACACACCCCTCAGCATGTCTAGACAGTCATAAAAAATAAAAAGTAGTGGCCAGGTTCGAACCCAGGATACTATACACCATAGTCAAGGTACCAAACCACTAAGCCATGACAGCAGTACCTATAAATGCAATAATAGCTAATATATAGGAATGAATACAAACTGGAGCATGACAATGCAGGTTTACTGAAGTTGATACAATTCCAAAATGGCCAATCACAGATATGCGGGAAAAACGGACTATATAAGCCCCATAGGCGGGAATACACAGCATAAACGATTGTAGAACTGAACTGCAGGCAGAATGACAGGAGTAGGAGAGGGTAGTTGCTTTCGAGCACAGAGGTGGGGCATTGAGGAGTCCAGGTACATGGTCTGGCTCCTAGTCCACAATCATGAGGCCCAACTCATGCAGGGCCAGGTCCTCTGGGGAGCATACAGGGCTGAGGTGTGGGACCGGTTGGCTCATGATCTCACCAGTGCCACAGGGATTCCAAGGACTGGTGAGCAGGTCCATCACCACCATGCAGACCTGAAGAGACGCAAGCAGGACCAACTGAACCTTTGGATCCAGGAGGCCCGGCAAATACCCAACGCCCCACTACTGAGTAAGTTACATTTAATTATGTATGTAAGAAATTAAACTAGCTGATATTATGGAGATGTGTATTCCAATATTACTTCATTTATATTACAGCTGCAGGTGTCCGTTCTGCGAACCGCAGAGCCTATGGCGATAGGCTGGTGCGGTTGCGCCACCAGGCAGGTCAGTAATCCACTACCAGTAACTGTAAAGAAATATAAAAGTATGACAGTCAGCAAAAGAGTGCAGTGTAGTCACTAAGGAATAAAATGTGCAAGTAACAGTGTGAAAGTGTCTGCAAGTATTGCTTGATTACAAAAGTGTGTTGCAGCCTGTAAGCCAAACAGAAAAATGAAAATGTCTGACATAAATTCTGAAATAAAAATGCCCCACCTGTAAGAAAATAGTACACAACCTGCAGCAGGCTGAAAAGTATAGCTGAAGAAGATGATGAAATCACATGTGTGAAATATATCCCTGTTGAAATACTGAAACATGACAGAAGTGAGACTGCTGGAAAGGATTGTAATAACTACAGGTAAAACATGTCAATAAAGCCTAGAAATAAGTACCATCCTGAATAGTAAAATGAAAACAAGTGAGAGAGTGTGAGCAACTGTCATGAATCCAGCAATACAGTAGTAATAACCCCTGAATAAAGTATACTGCAGTCAAGACAGAATGAAATGCATGTGAGAATCAAAACCAAACAGCGAAATCTGTTCAAGGTGTTGCTGCATCTGGAATGTGTATCCCAAAATCTGGATATGTTGCTCTCAGTCTGCAATATGCAGATAGGATGAGTGTCTGATATACCAAACATCCACACTTATCTACAGCTATATAAAGCAAATGTAGCAGGATGATGTAGCTGAACAAAGCTAGATATGAATGTGTATGAAAAACAATAAAATGTATACTGATGTTGCAGTAACAGTCCTATCACCAAGTTGAAATAGTTATCATATAGGAAACTGTAGTTAGAACAGTAGTGTGTATATATCTGTAGCTATTAGAAATGTACAGCATATGTATTGGTATTTGAAGGTGTTAATATTATTTTCTTCACCCCACCCTATAACCACATATAACCCATTCCACGTGAAAATGGTATGTGCAATCACAATTAACACCCCTGGACATTTGTCCTGTTGGGTCATATAAATATTTGCATGTCCATTGATGCATCTGCCCTGTTCATACATCCAAACCTGATGGCCTGTTGCCATCAATTAACCCTGCATGTTGTTGGACTATGTATTGCTGTTGAAATTATGCATGTGTTATGCACGCTGTTCAATGGTGTGAATATCTGGGTGTTTGGTTAATGGGAATACTAATGCATGCTGTTACAACTAATTGTGAATGGTATTATATGTCACTAACCCAAACTGTCATGACATAATGCAAAACATAGGACGACAGGGAAGGCGGGTTCCAGCGGACCCACCTCTCCCACCTCAGCTGGTGAGTGCACCTGGCACTAGTGCCGAGTCTGGACCCTCCTCTGGTGGCCCTGTGCCAACTGTGGGTGGAAGTGCTGCAGGGGGTGGGGCTCGCCCCCCCCTCTGCAAGTGTGGCCAGAGGAGAACCACCACTCACCCTCCGTAGCATCCGGACTATGGTGTGTAGGGAGATTTGGGACTCTGTTCTCGAGCCCCTATGCCAGCTTGAGGAACGGGTGGCACAACTTACGGTCATGCCTGTTGCCCAGCCTACACAGCCCCCAGCACAGCCCCGTCCTGGGCAGTGAAGGAACAGTGGCAACTGCCTATGGGTGGGGATATCAGTTCCACTGTTCCATCTGTGGGCTCATGGGCTCTGGATATCCAAACCTCCGTCCCCGTCAATTGTGTAACCCCCCCACACGTGTCATACACCGCCCCTGTATACGTCTTATTTGTCTTGTCTGTTTACCTACCCAACCTACCTCCCCAGCTGTACCGACTTCCTTCACCTGACATACCACTCTCACCTGAAAAAAAAAAAGGCACTCTGTACCCACAAAAAAATTACGCCCCATACATAGCTGCCCATTCCGCACACATGTCTGCTGGACATGGAATCTATCAATTACAATTGGCTGTACAACAAGTATTATTGTTGTCCTGACACCTCTCTCAGGGGTGGAAGGTTTCAAATGTCACACCAAATTACATACATATGCACAGCTGTTGCTGATGAAGAAATGGGCAGCTATGGGCCTTACCTACATCCCTCCTGCAAATCCCAAGCTTGTTTCCCTACTGTCTTACCCTCTTTGTGACCCCTTTTTCACCACTTTCCTGTCTCCCCATTTTCATTTCTTTCAAAGAAAATAGCGGGTGTGCCAGAGTAAGCACTGTTAAGCGGTTGTAAGCGGGTGTGCGCGTGTGTGCGCAGAGCTGAACGTCAGTGCGCATGCGTGAGCTCCGTGCAAACCAGCGCTAACCCAGTTACAACTGCTTAAAAGTGCCTCAGTCACTTTGATTGACAGGTCCTGTACTCAGTTCAAAAGCAAAATAAAATCCCACTGTCAGTCCCGTACCCAGGACCTTGGAAACACTAGTCTGTATGACCTACCACTAAGCCATGACTCTTATACAAGAACATTGTGCTAAAATAAATATAACATGTAATAGTAGGGATGAATGTAAAGGGAATATAGGATGTGTAGTACCCAAAGCATGTCATGTAGAATTACTGTCAAAACTACTGGATTCCCATAATAGTAGTGTGTGAACAGAAACAGCTATGCTAGTTGTTAGCTTGTAGGTAATAATGTCAGTTAATGTACATATATAAATGTATGTATATGTGCATATATATATATATATATATATATATATATATATATATATATATATATATATATGTATATAAATATATATCTATATATAGTTGTAGGTGTCATTGTGCATACACACTTACTACAGGGAACAGGAGAGAGGAATGGAGAAATGTGAATCTACAACATAGCCTGAATCATGAGAGAGATACTAACCTTTACACTCACAGAACAGTGTCCACAGCATACCAGCATGGTCCCCGCCCTTACAATCTGAAAGGGCAACGCCTATCCCACATACCCTTTTATAGCACTGACCTGAAATCACAGTGAGAACTGCAATCAGTACACAACTGGCTGTATGCAATTAGCAAATGCTGGATTACAATTGGTGCAGAGGCCATCACATGGACCTATGCAGATACCTACAAAAGCATCCAGTACTAACACTCCACACATGTAATACATTCATTGCACTGTCTGGAAGCAGACAGAGGGAGAGAGAAAACTGAGAGAGAGAGAGAGAGAGAACAAAAAAAAAAAAACCTACACACTGTGACTCTGTGACTCTAAGCTGTCAGCAGTGACAGTAGCAGCAGCAATCAGAAGCAGTGGTAACGCAACCAGCTGCGACAAACACAGGTAATGCAAAGTAGCAGGTTAATAGTGTGCATACTGTGAACCCTCCAAATGTGTCATAGGTCTGTATCTATAGGTATGTCCATGTGATATGTTGTGTGTACGTACTTCCACCAAAAGGGGATGACCATACATTACATGTCAATCAGTCGTAGGCCATGATCCTGGCAGCAGTTGTCTGTGCGTTGCCCTCAGCAATGGCTGTAGTGACTGCTTTGAAAGGTCAGCCATGTTCAAAAGGCAGGATCAGCCCATCACAAAGGCACACTGGCTGGGAACAAGTGTCTGCAGGTACCCGATATCACTGGATATGCATCCCATACTGCATAATTCCATAGCTTAGCAGACCAGGCCGGTTATGCATATGATGTGGTAGTCCCCAGGGTCAGTCAAGGTGCCTCCTTAGTGGTGTGGGACCACTGTCGCTGTATGCCACTGTCCAGGTACATATCCTGTAGTACGGCCAAGATAAATTATCAGTGTTATATGCAGTTGTATGTCCTCTTGGAGTGCAGGTAGCACACATCCAGGGATACCATGAGGTCACAGTGATGCTGTGTGTTCTGCTCTGCTGAGGGCGGCCCTCACCTGGACATGTGAGATGATAGGGAGGTTACATACAGCTGTGATAACTATTTCAACTGGTGGGGAGAAGGAGGGGGGATACGTGCACCAAACCTGTCTGCAAGACTGTTGCCAATATCCGTGTGTTTGGTGAATGTTAAGTAGGTGTGTATTAACACAGAGCATATCTGAGGCATTTGGTCCATATGTGTAACATAACTGAAGAAGGCCTTGTGGTCATCCATAGTGTTTGTGGCCATTTCCCTCCTAGAGTAGGCCATGGCCGTTGTTATGACGGACCGTAGCATAGTACCAGTGCTGACCACAGATGCCTTCCCTTAATGTGAATGTGCTCTGTCCTGCAGTAGCCTCCTGCTATTGTTATACAATCTGCCTCTGTCTGGGGTCCACCGGACAGGATGCCTAACCTTTGTGCATAGGGTCTGGGTTAGAAATGTGTGTGCAAGTTCCATGCAATCTGTGGCATGTCCGTGGTAAGCATTTGCAAAGGGGTCAGCAGTGTGGGTTGTGGCTTCCACTGGCCCAGTGTGCTGCATGGATACCATCTCAGTCCCAACAAGTGAATAACTGTCTAATCACATACATATCAAAGTAGTCTACTGTGCTGGTGGTGGTGGTGGTGGGATATGTATATCCAGGCTGAATAACTTGTGTCCACATCACACTAGTGGATGGCGTCCCACATACAGTACCTTGGGATGAACCCCCAGAGTGAGGTTGTGCATTTGACCTGTCAGTGTGTGCTGACCGATGGGGCATGCTACTATGTTGTGTGGAATGTGGCAGGTATTGTTGCACAGGTGTTGGCTGAGCACTGATATCTGGCCATGTACCTGTGTATCCACCACGACACACAGACATGCAACATATGGGAGTAGTAGTATATCACTACACATGAGTATCATGTATAGTATGTGTGCCATATATTGCTGACATAGTCTGCTGATATCCTGTTTGTGTTCTCTTCCAGGGAGATGGTGCATCAGTGTAATCCCGCCTACTCTGCAGCAGAAGATGAGGAGATCCACCAGAGCCTTGTGCGGGAGTATGACATCCTGTTTTCCCGCACCAGTCAGAATCAGCAGGAGAGGGCTGCACTGTGGCAAGACCTTGTCCGTAGGGTAAATGATATTGGCATGCATAATAGGACATATGAGCAGGTACGACATCGGTGCAGTGATTTAATCCGAAGTGTCCGTCAGCGTGCATCAGATATCCACAGGCAACAGGTTGCCACAGGAGGTGGGGTGGCCACACATCCCCCCCTCACCAGACTGGAGGGGCTACTCCTAAGTGTTGTGGCTCCAGCCCCAGAACAGCAACAGCAGTACACCTGCATCATGATGGAGGCTGGATCCACACAGCAGCACGACATGGAGCATGCGGGTAATATGCCATATGTACACTTGACTGTTCTGTACACTGTTAGTTTATGCATGTGTAAGGTGTGTCCGTGGTATGTATCTGTCATCATTGTATGTAATTGTGCATGTGTGATACTGGCAATATCAGCAGCTGACGTGTGAAAGGCAACTGGTGTACTACTGCACTGTATCATATGCAATATCAATGGCACAGTTGTGCCCACTGACATTAATCTCATCATTTCTGCAGGTCCCTCCAGGGTTACAGCAAGGCAGGCCATCCATGCTGGTGAGTGTGTTTAACATAACCTATAATAGTCCTGATAATGCTAGTAACAGTAGTGTAACTCAGTAGTGCTCTGTGTGTATACTGCGGGGTGTGCATGTGTGCATGTGGGCAGGTGTGCCTGTGCCCATGTGTGCAGGTGTGCCTGTGTCTACGTGTGCATGTGTGCATGTGTGCCTGTGTCCATGTGTGCATGTGTGCCTTTGTCCACGTGTGAATGTGTACACGTGACCACGTGTGCATGTGTGCATGTGTCCATGTGTGCATGTGTCCATGTGTGCATGTGTCCACATGTGCATGTGTGCATGTGTCCACGTGTGCATGTGTCCACGTGTGCATGTCTGCATGTGTGCATGTGTGCCTGTGTCCACGTGTGCATGTCTGCATGTGTGCCTGTGTCCATGTGTGCATGTGTGCCTGCCTCCATGTGTGCATGTGTCCATGTGTGCATGTGTGCAGAAGTGCATCACTGGTAACAATGTCTGGAGACTGTAAACTGTGTTTCCTGTCTTCCTCCCACAGGTTCTGGTGCTGCTCTGGTGACCTGCAGCAGGGAACCTGAATCTTGTGCCACGGGTACTGGTAATGATGATATTTGTGTAATGGTACAGGAAGGTGTGTCAGGGTCTGCCATTGGTCAGCCAATTGACAGTACACAGCTGTCAACCCCATCATTGCACACAGTCATCCTGCCAGTACATCCTTTGTCACCTTTGTCCCTAGGTGATGGACAGGATACAGTGGGCATAGACCAGGGTAATGTGGTACCTGTGGCACATGCGTCCCCACACAGCAGCCATGGGCAGGGTCCTCCGATGGTACAACACAGACAGTTGCCCATGGGTTCTCGTGGGAGCATCCATGGGCGTACTGCCTCTGGCCGACGTGCCCAAAGAGGTCTGTCAACCTCAGCTATGTTTCGGACTGTCATGCAGGCACAGTCGCATATGGAAAGGTACACCAGACAGGGTCTGAGGGAGCTGAGAGCATGCCGCACAGCCATGACAGACAGTATGCATGACATTGCGGATGCTATCCGTAATTTCACTGATGTCATAGACAGACATTGTGGGGACATATTACAGCAGTTTCACAACCAAATGTCCATGAGCCAGGGCAATGGTGGGCATTTGCGGCGTCGACGTGGCCGTATGCTGGCAATAGCAGCAGCTGGCAGTCGGCACGGACAACAACAGGCTCGCGCACACCCCCATAGTGCCAGCAGCAGCCCCAGCAATGCTGGGTCTGTGCTGTCATCGGAACGCCCCAGGAGACCACGTGCACGTGGCTCTGGACAGTCCCAACAGGGACCTGTGTCCAGTCAACACACTACCGCTTCTGATGACAGTACCCAGTCTGGCTTAGTACTGGATACGGTCCGTAGCACCCCTGCCAGGCACAGGTACCGTGTCCGTGCCCACAGACACTGATCTGTATGACCTGCCAGGTGCAGTCTGTGGCTGTTCACAAACCCCTGTATATGGCAGCCATGAGGTGGAACTGTGTGCGTGCATACACACATGTGAAATGTTAACACCTAGGGCGACCACATACACGCACACACTGCACCAACACTGCCCCACCCTGTACTGCTGCCCCTCACCAACACACGTCATGGTGGTATCAGTGGCTGACTCAGGCATACCTAATTCACACCCTGTGCATATGATGACACTGTGCCACCTCCTGCAATCTCCAACATCATTGCGGGAACAGGTAAACACATTGCTGATGCACAGGGTGACTACATAGAAGTGTATTAGTAGTATCATGTTGGTAACAGTACAGTGTGCTGCTATGACTGTGTGTATATCCCAGCATGCCTGCTGCAGTAACTGTATGAATGTCCTGAATTGTTAACTGCACCCATAGTACATACCAAAGTGTAACAGCTGCACATAATTGCATGCCGGTGGTAAGATTGTCAACAGATAGCCGCATACATGGGTAGCACAGGGGGGAAGCTAACGCAAGTAGTGATATGCAATGGTGGACATGTACAGTAATGGTGTCAAGTTGCCCACAATGACTATGCAATGTGGATATTCGCGCATGTAGATATGTGTGCAGTACCAATGTAATCCAAATCTCAAATAACTATGACATAATATCAGTTCTACTATGGGCATCTGCGCTGTGTATTCCTGGGTACATGTTGATAGTGCCTACATATTTGCATTGTTACTTACTGTTATTGTTACCCCTTCTTTGTTGTACAATGCACTACTTCCAGCCCTGCTTACTGTAGCTTTGTTCGCATGCATGTTCGCTTGGGGTTCCCCTGGAACACTGCTTACACCTGCAATGCAGAGTTACAGTGCTTCTGTAGACTCCTAGTGAAATCTGCATAGCGTCACATTATGTCAACTTTACACATGACAGAACGTCACTGTCTGTCCTGTACGCATGTACGTTGCCTGTGACACATTGCACATGTCTTACCTGGCATTTACCCACATGTGCAGTCATATATGCCAGTGCTATGAAACAGTAGTGGTACACCCACACATACACACCTTCAGTATGTTGTTCCCCATTGGCCCTATGTGTTGGTACTCACCATGGCAATCACACTACTAGGGTAGCATGTGCAAAGGTAACCTGTGAATCACCTGTATGGTCCAGTTGTGGTTTATGTGAGTCATGTGGCAATGTCACAGCTGCCACATGTATGCAGTCAGCCATCACCCTTGGCCAGGAACATACAACACATGTGTGGGATGCTACCACACAGCCAGTCTGGGGACTGAGTTCTCTGAACCCAGTAATGCCATACCCTGTCAGGTGGCATGTTATATATACTACATCCTGGACAAACTTCAACCCCAATCCCTGCTGCTACTATTGATAAAACCCCTGAAGATGTTTCTGATAGTTTTGACCAATTCTTTACTGAGACATTTCAAGCCCTAGCTAGCCATCTACCTCCTAGCTCCCCTGGTCCTGAAAGTAGCACCCCTAGAAACCTACTTGCGTTCAGCTGCCAACCAGTTGCCACTTCACTTCTCCGTATCTTGATTGAAAAAGTGAAACCCACTACACTTTCTGCTGATCAACTCCCTGCCGAGTACCTACAAAAATCAGCTGATGCTATTGCTTACCCCGTCTCAAAACTAATCAAACGAACCATGGTAGAATCCAAATTTCCCACCATCTGGAAAATATCCTATGTAATCCCACTTCACAAAGGAAGCAGCTCTACTGAATTCTCCAATTATAGGCCAATAGCTATACTCTCTCCACTTGCAAAGATTATGGAAACTTTCTTCATAGACAATTCATGCACCACCTAATCCAAAATCGCCTTATGGCAGACACTCAGCACTGCTTCCGTCCTCATCACAGCACTACTTCAGGCCTCCTAGCCTTTACTAACACCATAAACCATACTTGCAACACTAATTATATATCCTCAGCCCTCTTTTTGGATCTTTCCAAGGCATATGATATGGTTGATCACCAACTTGTAATCCACACCCTGCAAACATTCTGTCTAGATACTGGAGCCTTCCAATGGTTTCAATCCTACCTGCATGGTCGACAGCAGGCTGGCCTCTGGCAGAACAAACTCTCTAACCTTCTACCTAACACCCTCAGAGTACCACAAGGCTCTATACTAGGGCCTTTGCTGTTCTCCATCTTCATTAACAACCTTTTTACTGTCATCCCAAAAGTCAGCTGTATCCAATATGCTGAAGACTCTACTCTGATCTGCTCAGCCACATCTCCAGTAGAGTTATGGTCAGCTACCCAGACCAGCTTTAATACAATAGAAAACTGGCTTTCTGAACATCGTCTGATCCTAAATCCCAAATAAACTAAACTGCTGTTATTTCACCAACACGTAGGTCTACCGCTTTCACCTTTACCATAACATCAACTGATGGCACAATAATCTCCCCTGACCCATCTACTAAACTATTAGGTGTCATCATAGACAATAATCTCAAATGTGACCTACATGTTAACCAAATTATCAAAGCCATCAATAAAAAACTAGGGTCACTTTACAGAATAAAAGCCTTCCTAACCCCTCCAGCTAAAAGTGCCATAGCTCACTCACACCTTCTTTCAACCCTACTGTATGCATCCCCTCTACTCTCGAATATGAACAAGACTGTCCTTAACAAACACTCAATTTGCTACAACCACATTGCCAGGTTTGCCACTGGGCTGCCTTTTAGGACACATCATTGCATCAATCTAAATCAGCTTGGTTAGCTTGAACTACCCAGCCTAATACAGTATAACCAACTGATTATGGCCTATAAAATCCTCTATAATCCGGACAATACTCCTGCACTTCAAATATTATCACCCCCTACAACAATCCTAGACCGCTTTGATCCTCTAACAAACTACTAATTCAGACTAGCAAATTTAATAACACAGCCGGTGATTCTCTCTTTGCAAACTCTGTAAGTAGATCCTGGAACTCACTTCCAGCTGATATTACCTTACTTTCCACCTTAGGTCAATTTAACACTAGACTCAAACAACATTTGTCACTTAACTGGCTATGTCAATGTATCAAGCCTGGCTAACTCGAATGTGTAAAATCTGTTAACCAGTTTACTGTGTAATTTAATTTAATCCTGACTTGTGCTCAGGACTAACATTAACCTGTGGAACATGTTTAACTTGCCTACTTATGTAATCTCTGTAAATAATCTGTTTGTAATATGTAATGCTGGTATTATGTAATGCTGTATCTGCTTACCCTTGTAGCTTTTCTCCCCGGCCTCCCTGAAATGGACATGCATCCAGTCGGACTATCCCGGTCAACAAATGTAGGATAAATAAATAAATAAATAAAATATATTACAGTGACTACAATACAAGTCAGACATTGGCACGCACTGACAGCATGCTGAACACACTGGGGCATACGTAGGGACTCAGAATAGCATCCTGCCTGAGCATCACACACCTCCGCAGCTGGCACACAGGCATATGTTCCGTCGGAACAGAGCACATGCCACACATGACACACACATCCCCCGTGCCACACACTCACAGCCTGTAGGGCTATACAACACACCTGCTACAGACGTGTCAGGTACCTGTCTTGGGTGCTGCACTGGGGTCCCGCTCAACAGGCTGTATCTGGTGAAGGTCACAGTGATATGCCTCAGGGGCACTATGGTCCACCACAGAACACATGCATACAGGTCAGTCAGAGGCATGGACACATATGACTCACTCATTGACCATGCCAGTATGGCTGACCTGAGACATACCTCCCTGGACTACATGATAGGGAACATAGAATGGATCTCTCAGCATGTGGCACAGGCCAGTATGAGCCTGATCTTGGTTGCCAACATACCCTCACCAGGTATGCTACCACTATGTGTGGGAAGGGTGTTGTATGTCTACATTATGCTCAGTCTCCAATGTCATTCATAGGGTATCCGCTGGCTATCAACGTGTGCTTACATGCTAGGGAAGCCACAATGATGTGCAAGGGTCATCTTGCACGTGACACCCATGGCCCAATGTATAATGGCAAAGCTCCTTGGTACACACATACTGCCTTATGCTACAGGACATGGTTTACATAGCCACCTCCGTGGGTATCACACAGGTTAGGATACTAACAGTGCTGCTACACAACAACAGCAGTGTACACCGGAAGATGCATGCACCGGACACTGTCCTCAGCACGGTGAACTGCAATGTCTGTGCAGTACCAGATTCCTGATTCATGACTCACAGGTGTTACCCATCACTGACAGGTTATGCCCCATACCATGCCTGTCATCCCCTACACATGTAACACACATGGACAGGGGGGTGGTATCCCAAGGTACCACAGATACACACACCTCCAGGTTGTTGGCACAGCACAAAGCATCAGGGCCTAATCATGTGCAGCTAACAGTGTGTCGGACTGCCATCTGGTTCATAGCCTGGCACACACAACCCTCCCATACACAGGAAGACCACCTATCCTCCATAACAACACTGGCAATATGACAGTCTCAAGAACTGTGTTTATATGGCTGGACTGCATCCAGCCAAACATTGTGCGTGAGCATTACTGTAGCTACAACACACTAGTTGAAGGGTTCACAGCATGTGGTCACTGAATTGCAGTGGAATGCCATGTTACCACTACCACAACAGGTGGGAACATGCAGCACCTGTACATCGACTACATGTACACTATATGGCCCAGACCAGATGTGTATCCCCTGCTGTAGGTATTTTACCATATACACCCACACTGTATAGACACATACCGCGTGCGGACCCTGCAGAGTAAGACACAGTCATATTGGTATACATTGCAAATACCATTTATCCACTCGAGGCATGTGTCAGACATGGTAACTACTACAGGTCACAGGTATTTATGTGTATGTGTCACACACATACATCATGTGTGCAATGCCATTGCTGGTTTAGGCAATGGCATGCATCGTTATGTACAAAGACTCACACAAGGTCATACTGTGTGACACAACCACACGTGGCAGTTGTGGGTTACCAAAACATACCTATCTGTACTCTGACAATGGTAATAGACACAGTAGCAGAGCGCACTATTGGCATTACTATCCAACTAGCCCTGTTTGGCTGTGCTGATAGTGTGGTGACATCCCCTGTGTTTACTGGGGGAATATGCAGCATCTGGTGTATTGTAGTATTTGCCAAAAGGATCTGTTCTCTCACACTTGCATTTACACACACCCTACTACCCCCACACACACACACGCACACTTGCCATTTGCAGGATCCATTCCCCTACCTAACTAAGTCACGACACGTGAGAGAGACGCATTAGCAAAGCGCACTATTCGGATTACTAGATAGTTCCTCTTCACTGGCTGTACTTATAGGGTGCTGACAACATCAGTATTTTGAAAGGGTAATGTGCATCAGGTAGTGTGATCTCCTGATTGCCTAAACTAATATGTTTTTCATACGGAAATGCACACACACAAACTCCCCACATCCAAACACACACACACTTGCCACTTGCAGGTTTCATACCCCTACCTAAATATGTTATGGCACTTGAGAGTGACGCTGTAGCAGGTTGCACTATTCTGAGTACTGGCAGATGTCTCTTCTCAAGCTGTATGTATAGGGTGCTGTCATCATCACTGTTTGGAAAGGGTAATGTGCATCATGTAGTGTGATCCCCTGATTTCAAAAAAGCACATGTTTTTCATGCAGAATTGCACACACACACAGAGTCTCCACATCCAAACACACACACATGCCATTTACAGGTTTCAAACTCCTACCTAACTATATTATGACACTCGGGAGAGATGCATTAGCAGAGTGCGCTATTCGCATTACTGGGGGGCTTCCCTTCTCCTGCTGTACTTATAGGGTGCTGACATCATCTGTGTTTAGAAAGGGGAATGTGCATCCTGTAGTGTGTTCTCCCAGTTGCCAAAAGGGACATTTCCCTCACACAAAATTGCACACACACTAACCCCCCCTCATCCAAACACACACACTTGCCATTTGCAGGATTCAAATCACTACCTAACTATGTTATGACACTCGAGACGGACGCATTAGCAGAGTGTGCTATTCGCATTACTGGGAGGTTTCCCTTCTCCTGCTGTACTTATAGGGTGCTGACATCATCCGTGCTTAGATAGAGGAATGTGCATCCTGTAGTGTATTCTCCTAGCTGGCAAAAGGGATACTTCTTTCAAACAGTCTTGAACACACACTAACCCCCTCCACACACACTGAGCATGTACAGGATTCAAACCCCTACCTAACTATGTTATGACACTTGAGACGGACGCATTAGCAGAGCATGCTATTCGCATTACTGGGAGGATTCCCTTCTCCTGCTGCACTTATAGGGTGCTGACATCATCAGTGTTTAGAAAGGGGAATGTGCATCCTGTAGTGTATTCTCCTATTTGGCAAAAGGGATACTTCTTTCAAACAGTCTTGAACACACACTAACCCCTCCACACACACTGAGCATGTACAGGATTCAAACCCCTACCTAACTATGTTATGACACTCGAGACGGACGCATTAGCGGAGTGCGCTATTCGCATTACTGGGAGGTTTCCCTTCTCCTGCTGTACTTATAGGGTGCTGACATCATCAGTGTTTAGAAAGGGGAATGTGCATCCTGTAGTGTATTCTCCTAGTTGGCAAAAGGGATACTTCTTTCAAACAGTCTTGAACACACACTAACCCCCTCCACACACACTGAGCATGTACAGGATTCAAACCTCTACCTAACTATGTTATGACACTCGAGACGGACGCATTAGCAGAGCACGCTATTCACATTACTGGGAGGTTTCCCTTCTCCTGCTGTACTTATAGGGTGCTGACATCATCAGTGTTTAGAAAGGGGAATGTGCATCCTGTAGTGTATTCTCCTAGTTGGCAAAAGGGATACTTCTTTCAAACACTCTTGAACACACACTAACCCCCTCCACACACACTGAGCATGTACAGGATTCAAACCCCTACCTAACTATATTATGACACTCTAGACGGACGCATTAGCAGAGCGTGCTATTCGCATTACTGGGAGGTTTCCCTTCTCCTGCTGTACTTATAGGGTGTTGACATCATCAGTGTTTAGAAATGGGGAATGTGCATCCTGTAGTGTATTCTCCTAGTTGGCAAAAGGGATACTTCTTTCAAACAGTCTTGAACACACACTAACCCCCTCCACACACACTGAGCATGTACAGGATTCAAACCCCTACCTAACTATGTTATGATACTCGAGACAGACGCATTAGCGGAGCTCGCTATTCGCATTACTGGGAGGTTTCCCTTCTCCTGCTGTACTTATAGGGTGCTGACATCATCAGTGTTTAGAAAGGGGAATGTGCATCCTGTAGTGTGTTTTCCCAGTTGCCAAAAGGGACATTTCCCTCTCACAGCCTTTCACACACACAAACCCCACTCATCCACCCACACACACTGAGCATTTGCAGGATTCGAACCCCTACCTAATTATATTATGACACTTGAGGGAGACGCATTAGCAGAGCGCACTATCCGAATTACTGGGCATCTGTTCTGCACCTGTAGTATTTATAGGGTGCTGACATCTTTATTTCTGCAGAGGTATGTACATGTAGTACTACCTGTCAGGTGGGGGATAGCATATATATGCATTTGCAGCCACCTACATCAGGGTCAGATATGCACTTCGCACTGGCAGGTTATGTTCTATACCATGCTTTGGGACCACAGGACCTGTAACACACAACACAACCAGTCCAGAACACCACACCCACACCCAGGACACAGACTTAGCTTCCCTGGGAACAGTGCCAGGATATGCAGGTGTTCACATACACCATTCCAGTTGTAGTTGTTAACATCAGGTACAGGCATATTGTGTGTGAGAACTACTCAGGCCTCTACCACTTTACCCTACAGCCACTACAATTTGTGGGTCCATGTGCTATGGCAGAACCACACACCACAGCCACATGGGGGAATACATATTGCATCTGTCCATCTGCAGCGTGGGTACTCACGGTTCCACACCAGAGGTAGACCACCATTGTTGATATCTGACCATACCCACCTTTCCCTGGACATCCATATCCCATCTCCACCCCCAGGCAAGGTTGTCACTGCACACAAACTGTATTTAGCACAAGAAGACTCTACACTTGTGTAGACTGGGGTGGACGACTTCAGAGGACCCATGCTGGGGGACTATAGTGGCCACTCAGCATAATCCTTGACAATTGCATTCTATGAGCATGTGTACAGTTTGCATTGGTCATGCTATCCCACATATACCCATGACTGCTCCACAACAAGACACCTGTCAGCTGTACACCAGCCATATATCGCATAACAGACAGAGTGACCTAATAGATTGCAGAGCTGTAGCCCACAGAGGGAGGACATCTGTGAACAGTTCCGGCATGGCACTTCATTCACACATACTCATTACAACACAGTGTTGACAGTGGAATCATCCAGAGAATGCAGATAGGGCTCCCCTCAGTCTGTTATTGAAGGACACCTACTGTCAGAGATCCTCAGCAACCCTCTCACAGCACACACCGACAACATGGCTGTGGCTTAGCACATTCAATCCCTGGGACCTCCACAGTGCCCCTGCTTGACAGAGGCACAGCTCACTAGCCTCACATGTTGCCTTCTGTGACCTACTTTACAGTGGCACAGTAGCCTACTGTCCTGGGGATGCAGATGCCAAGCACACTCTGGCTGAGCTGTCATTCCCTAGGGCAACAAGCCTAGTATTGACCTCTACACCCATATGTTCAATTGTTGGATGCACAATATTTGTTGTGCTGTTCTACTGTTTACAGGTCTTTATTGCCATAGCATTCCCTGTTCCTATGACCAACTTGTGTATCTGTGGAAGATGTTTGCATTTGACGGCGATCCACTATATCACTTATGTCTCTGTAGTCATTTACTGTGTGCACTGGGCTGATTGCTGTGTTGTGGTTGGTTCCTGGACTGACACGTACAAATACCAGATATGTGTGGCCAACTGCTAAACGGAGATATGGCCTAAGTGTGTGAGCATGCCCAGTTCAGCCTTTCCATGGCATGTTGTCTGACATATGCTTCATTTATCAAAGTGTGCGAGCATGCCCAGTGTGAGCTTTCCATATGTTGCACTCTGAAGTCCACCACATATTTGGGTGTGTGTGTGCACTTCAACAATATCTCACGTTTATGGTTGTGTGTTGGGTGTCATGTTGTGTACTAACTGGCCAACTGCTTCGTGTCTGCCACAACAGGGATTATACTGTGCCTGCAGGGATTGCATGGGACACTTTGCAGACAGTTCTCAACATACTTTCATAATGACCTAACACTGTAGTACCATATAGTGTACTGGTTCAGTACTTTCACTGTGGTGGACAGTATCCTGGGCTTTAGTCCTATGACTACTTGACATCTTCATAGTGAGCACAACAGACTGTGTAGGGGCCAGTTGTGCACATATGACCATGTTGCAATATGTTCAGATATGGACTACCTACACCAGGCTCATCCAACATTGCTAGTGTATTCCACAACATGGGTGGACATTGGCAAACACTAGCAATGTTCCCTAGGCCATTTCTGATGCTAGTCACAGGGTGTGTTTGTCCTTCGACACACATTGTAACTGGAGTTTGCCATGACATATGTCATGGTTAGTATACTGTGCCTCCGTCTACCTCTGACATAACAGTGATACCCAGGGTTAGCCTACCATCTCCCATCCACTCATCAGGATTCCTCTTGAGGGGTGTCGATATGTGACTCTCTGGCTGACCTGTACCAGGAGTTTACTGAGGAGTGGGGGTGCCTTCTGTGTTATGGATCATTCTGTACAGCTTGTCCTATGTATGTCAGTGCTGGGGTTCAGGTCTCTCATGTGCATAGCTTACTGCCATTCAGATTGTACAAGGTGCAACATGTTCATTCATTCCAGGTTGGACATGGCTTCATACATCAGGCACAACTTTCCTGTAGCTGGGAAGTATGGCGGTGTGTGGGGCTGCAGTTTGTTTACTCAGGCAACACATGGCATCTGTTCATGCTCTTTGCTACTCCTGGTGGGGTACTGTTGTGGACTTTGCAGTTGATGGAGGTGTCTGCTGCGGTATATCCCACAGGGGCTATTGTAGTCACTTGTGACACTGATGGAGGATGACTGCAGAGCCATAGTGAGTTCCCCTTATCTACATCTGCCAACCTTCATGTTTGGGTGGGTATATAGTATATGTTTCTGCGAACACTACAGCCACATGTTTGTCCAGTGCAGGATATCTATCACCTTTTGTACCCAGGTCTCACATTACTTGTTAGGTACCTCATGGGTTAACACCTGTGTGGTAATTTGTGGGCACTTACTGTATATCCACGGTGGTTGTCTATACACAGTTCTGCAATTAGCTTGCTGACATGACTATGGCTAAAGTTGTCTGTTTGTAGGTGGCCCTTTTGTGGGTTGCTTGTGTCAGCTGGGGGTCGGATATGGTGGGCTGTTTGTACTCCTCTGCATACATGTTCAGTCACAGTCCTTCCATGTTGGCCTATACCTATGGGACATATATACAGAACAGGGGTGGGGGTGGGGCCAAGACCAGGCCTTGTGGGATGCCACTCATATCTGCTTTGTAGTCTGACATGGATGCAGCATGTCTGACCGTGTCAGTTCTGTCCTTGGTCTGGTTTGCAACCCCTCTACTGACATAGGGGTATATATTTAAGCTGGTGAACATATCCATACTGAACTCGTACGATATTGTCTAGAAGCATGTGCACAGTCCAGCTACACTGTGTGGACCAAATTGCACTCATCATTGACCTTAATGACTGCTTCAAATGGGTCAGACATGTTTAGGGGCAGGTTCTGCAGTTGCGACAGCCACACTGTGTAGGGTCCAGTATCAGTAGGTCCACAATAGCCTTCTGTCTGCGGTACATACTGATCCTTTCCATAGCTGTGCAGAACAAGCTTGTCAGGATCCTGGGGTGGTAGTTTGGAGTATCCATTCAGGCAACACCTTTGTTGTGATGGACCACTGTTGTTGTACACTGCTCTTTGGGTACATATCCTGTGGTAAGGCTGATATTGGGCAGTAGTGTGATTTGGCATTCCATTATTCTTGGAGTCCATGTTGGCCTCAGCACAGGACACCATCACATACCTTTGCTGCTGTGTGTTCTGCTTTGCAGATGATGGCTGTTACCTCAGCATCTGCAATGTCAGGGGAACATCAGTCTGCTGGTATAGGTATTTTGCACTCTGGGGGGGGGGTGTTTGCACTGCACCTGACAGGTTGTATGTTAGCAATATGTGTGTGTGTTTTGTATGTTGTTTGTAATATCTGTGTGATTCGGAGCATATCTGTGGATGCCCAACATGGTTCCTACCATCAGTTGGGTAACCCTTGTGATTATCCTTAGTGTCCTGTACGTTTTGTATCTTCATAGGTTCATGGGTTCATACTAGGCTATACACCCTAGGCCATTAGTAAGCCTAGCCAGAGTGTGTGTGTCTTTCGCCACCCCTTGCTATGTTCAATTATGGCCATTTATGAAGTTCTTCACTGTGCCTCTGTCTGGTCGTGACACAGTGAGGACCCCCAGTATACATGTACAGTCATCCATCCACTTGGCAATATTCCTGTTGAGGGGTGTCAGTGAGGGGCTCTGCCTACCATGGATTGGGATCCTGTTTCTGGGTGTGGGGAGCCTCTGGATTATGTATCTGTCCCTCCAGCACATCTTATTTCATTATGTGTTGAGGCTGACATCTGTGACTCTCACAGCTCCAATGGCTTTGATTTCCTGTGGTGGAGCATGTCCATTACTCCTGTGTTGGACATGGCCTTGTACAATAGACATACAATGCCTCTGTGTAGGCAGTCTGTGACTGCAGTCAGCTGGGGTGTCTACAGCCAGGCAGCATATGACATATATTTCACACCCTTTATCCTGTTGGTGGGGTAACTATGAGGTCTTCGAACCGCTGCAGGTGTCACGTACGGTACATCCCATATGAGTCATTGTACTAGATTATGGGTCTGATAAGGGAACAGTACAGCGGCACAGTGACCTCTGTTGATGTTGATGTGAGTCCTTTCATGATACGGTGTCCAATATCGACAATCTTCATAGCCACATTGGCATTGTGGGTGTCACATGACAGATTAATGTCGACCTGTGTCCCTAGGTCCCTGATTACTCCTTGCATACATAATGGTTTGACACCTATGTGGTAATTTGTGTGTACCTTGTCTGGTATTTGGTGGGACATTCATACTGTCCAGTGTCTTCAGGATGTCTGGGTGGAGTTCTTGTGTGTGAGAGTGTGGTCTGTCGCATGCAACAGACTGTACAGCAGTTTTGACTACAGTTATGTGCACATGGGTGGTCTCTGCTGCTTTGTGCATTGTCAGTTACCTGGAAATATGGGTGTCTGTGCTGCATATGGATACTCCCCCTCCTTTGATGTTTTGGTGCAGGTGTTGGGGCCATAACACATGATATGTGGTATAACCTAGTAGTGCTGGTGTGCTATCACTAGGCTTGCAGCAGGCTTCTGTCACTGCACAGACATCGATGTTCTCCATACTGGGAAGTGCCTCAGGGGCATGCATATTGCAGTTTACACATCTGGCACTGGTCAGCATTACCCTTATGTTTCCTACCACTTATGTTTTCTAGGGTGGTGGGTAGTCTTTTTGGCCTTGACTACATACGGCTCTATGGAGGCGGCAAAGGCCTTATCCAGTATCCAGACACACACGGGTAACAGGTGCAAGCCATCCCTGGAACAGCAGCATGGCTTGTCATGCTTGACATCTCAAGCAGACAGACATTAGACCCTCTTGGACTGACAGCTGTAACTGTGCCAGCTGTTAAACATGAGCATTCTGTGTTTGTACTGTGGCATCATTCTTGGTGAGGGTTGGATGCTGCACACAGCCAGTGTCATACCGGCCTGGGGTACATACTCAGAGGGACCATCCATGTCTCTTTTCATGTTGACCAGGGAGGTACATCTCAGGTAATTCACAACAGCATGGACATTGAGTGCATCATATTTCTGCTTGCTTTGGGGTGACCTGCGTACTTGTGTTATGTGGCATTTTGTGGCAGCCTACAGGCAGCTTACTCTACCCTTTTCCTTGTTCAGTCTGGTGAGTGGGACAGCAGTGTGTCTGCCTATACAGACACCTATTACGACTGTATCAGGCATGTTGTTTCTCCTTCTGGCCTGTGACTGTTTAGCACACCAGCTTTGCGTACTGTTCGTTGCATGTGCTATGTTTGAAGGTTGTGGTTGCTTGTGATCTGCTTTGGAGGCTTCTGTTGGTGTGGTGTGTTTGTAATTAAGGCCTCCGGGAATATCTGTCTGTGTTTATGTGTTTGGTTTACAGTTGTGGTAGGTCTATGTGGGACTGGGTTTGTGGTGTATGTGGTCACCTTCTTCTCCTGACTAGTTTTGACAGTACTGAGTTGGTGGAGCTCAACCTCTGGTTTGGATACATGGATGCATCTATCACATATATTTGTATTTATTGGGGGGTGTTGTGGTTGTCTGTGTACTTGGGACTGGTGTCACATTGCCTTTGGATTCACAGATTCTACTTGTTGTGGCTGGACTTAGTGGATTGTATGTGTGGACATATGTTATTGCCATACTAATGGTCAGTGATTACTTCCCTTTTTTATGTTTGCTCTATCATGTGGTAGCTTCCTCATTCTCTTGCATGGTTTGGTAATGGCTGGAGTCCAGCATGCCAGATGCCTACGTGTAAGGCATTGTGTGTTGTTGTTATTTGTGATTGCATACTCCAAGCATTCCTGGCTGTGTTCATGGAATGCCTGTATAACATGTTCTGTGGTGTGTCCCATATTCTGCACTTGCACAGGGCCTTTTGTGGATTCAACATTGGTTTTGAGGGCTGCAACCTATGCTTTACAAATGTTTTTCACTGTGGTATTCTGGCCAGGGACTGGGGTCAGGATGTGTATATCCAGTGTGATTACTCTATGGTCTGGTCTTACCAGTGAGGGGTACACTTCTCATCTTGCCATCCAGTACACATGTTGCTGATTATCACATCCAGTATGCTTACCCCTCTTGTGGGAGTGGTACATTGTTCCTGGGCATTTTGGTTTATGGATTCTGGGAAATTTTCTCCTACTGTGTTGGTGCTAGTATAATGCTCCCGTTGTATGTCTGGGTATTTTCAGTCAAGCAATATAATGTGGTTTGGGGGGCTTGATATATTCATGTATTCCGACATAGGCCAGGTGCAGTTCCTGGTATTAGGACAGTAGTCTGCAGCAGGCTATATACTGGGAGGCGGTTTTAGCCATTGGTATTTGACCATGGCTAATCCATGCTGCTTCTTGTTGTGGTACCAACATGGGGGTGTGGTTATCCTTGCCATTTCTTGCTAGTCACCCTCCTTTTGTAGCTTGTTCCATGTTTTGCGGCTGTACAGCACAGTATGAGGTGTGACCTGGTAGTGTTAGGGTGCTGATGTGAGCCTTGACCCAGTTCTCTATTACAGGACTGGTATCTACATTCTCCATACTGTGTGTGTTTACACTGCACACATCTTGCTGTTTAGACATCTGTCATTGGGTTGCATCACATCTAGGTTCCTATCTCTTGTAGAACCTATGAAGGTGGGTTTGTGTTTTGAGACTTACCTATTCAGGGCATGCTGTGGGTACTGACAGCCTTTGCCAGTATCCATGGGGCATGGCATGATAGGTGCACGCTACCCCTAGCAGGTGGTGCATCATGTCATGCTCTGCATGTCTTCCCAGCCTGAAACACATTGGCTCCCCTTTGACTAACTGCATTACTTCAGCCAGTTATTGCACTTGATCATCCCATCATCATTTTGTGGCTTCATGCTTGGTGAGGGTGGATGTTAGTCAGGGTGCTCATGTGTGCATATAGTACATGCAGTTACATTACTTAACACATGGCTTTCATGCCTCAGGTGGTGCTGCAGGGCTGCCTCTATCAGATGCGCATATTACACTTCCCTGTACATGTTTGTGAGCAGGTCATGTCATTTTAGGCATCCATGTTATTATTTGAGTGAGTCAGAGGGGGTATCATTCCCAGGGTTCCTACTGAGCCAGTGTATGTGCTATGTGTTGCCTCTTTGCCAAGGCCAGGGCATACTGGGCACGCCTCCTTCTGCCTACTGGGGCAGGCTCAGGTTGTTCCTCCTCCGAGTCACGCTCTGCCTGTGATGGCCTTGGCAATGGTGGGGGGCTGTTTGGCCCGGCCCTATGCTGGTCCTGCTGCAGCTGTTTTCACAAGATCATATTATGTAGCATAGCACATACCATGACAATTTGGGTACATGTAGTTGGTGTGTACTGCAAGGCTCCACCAGATGTGTCCAGACACCGGAACCGTGACTTGAGCAGCCCAAACACACGCTCTATTACATTACGTGTTTGTGCGTGTGCCTCATTATGGTGTTCCTGTTCAGGTGTGTGTGCGTTTCTGATGGGTGTCATCAGCCACGGTTCCAGTGCATAACCTGCATCCCCCACTAGGTGTCCATGTGGGATGTCCCCATTGGCAAATATCTGGTACAGCTGCGTCAAATGCCAGATGTGGGAATCGTGGTAACTCCCAGGGCAGCCAGCACACACATTCATTATTATGCCCTGGGCATCACACACGACCTGGCAGTTGATGGAGGGGAAGCCCTTGCGGTTAATGTAGGCCCTACCCCGCTCACCGGCTGGTGCTTTGATGCGTATGTGCGTGCAGTCTATTGCACCCACTACCTCAGGGTATTCCGCTATTTGCTGGGAGAGACGCATATTGCTGGCCAATACCTCACGGGCATTGGGGAAATATACATGATCACCGACATGTGCTGACATGGCATCCAGGAACTGGTGCAGTACCCTGGAGGCTGATGCCTGTGATATCCCCATCATATCGCCAGTTGGTCTCTGGAAGGTACCTGTTGCTAGTATTCTTAGGCCAACACATACCTTGGTTTCCACTGGGATGGGTTCCCCTCTGTTGGTTCTGTGTGTGAGGCATGGCCTGCACAGCTCAACAATTTGCTGCAGGAGCTCTCTGTCCACTCTATAGCGCTCTACTATCTCCAGCTCATGTAACCCGTGGTAGGTGACCCTGGGCCTGTACACTCTTCTCCGTCTCCTCACTGTGGGTTGGCTGGCACCATCTGCATTGTCACCATCCTCAGCAAGTCGCCTATGTCTCATTATGACAGCTATGGCAGCCCCTAACATTTATGCTCTGAGTTAAGCTTTTTCAGTTTTCACTTCTATTAGCTTACTTCTGTCTTGCAGTGTCTCTTAAGAGAAACATCCTGCACTACTGTTTGCAGAGTTTTAAGTGCTGGGCTGGGCCACTATTCTGCCTGTGTAATTGCCTGCTTCTTATTGTTTTCACCTGCTAGCTTCAGCAGTTATCCCTGCTAGCTTCCTATTAATTCTGTTGCTTCCTTTTTCCTCTCTGTTTCCTCAGGGGGGAGCAATGTGCATACCATCAGAAACACGCTCACAGTGGCTTACACGCGTGCACACGTGCTTACACGGTTCAGAATCTACTTATTCGGGTTAAAACGCGCGTACACCCGTGCAAACACTGTTACACGTCTGCCAACAGCCTCCAACATGCTCAGCCTGAACTACACGCGTGCACACCCGCACAAACAGTGTTAAACATCTCCCAACACGCTCCCACATGCTCAGACTGCCTTACACATGCGCACACTGCCCTACTCGCACTTCATGGTGCGCACACGTGTGCATGCACGCCCAGCAAGAAACTTTGGTGTAAGTAACAGTGTACACCTTCCATTTCTTGACTTTTCATGACTTATCTAGTGGCACACCTCTTTCCATGATCTGTGTCTGTCATCTGTCATGTTACACTGGCCTCCAATGAACTGCATTTTTTTCTACCATTCCCCCCTGTGATGTCACCTATCTCCTACTCTATTCCTCCCCCTTATGTATCTCTTACACTACTCAGACTATGCTCATTTGCTATGTGACTGTAAGATTCAGTATCCTAACCCTCATTTACATGAGATTGCCTACTAATGCTTAGTTACATGTCTTAGACTCAGCTTCCCCCCTTAGCAACCACTACACGGTGGCCATGTTGTTTTTGGTCTGCTGGTCCCTGCATTGTCATTCCATGTATTGCATGAAACCCACATTTGTGGGTTTATAACCTTCTTTTTTATGATTTTATACAGCGCAGCTCGTTTGCGCGGGGCTGCGCTGGGTTTAAACATCGACGATCGCCAAAAAAATATATATATATTTTTAATATTTTGGCATCGGTTTATATTGCCAATGGCCACATATTTGGCCATTGGCATGCTGCCTGAGTCATATGCATCCTTTTTTTGGAGCTGGCATGGCTCCGTTGTGGAATTTGCAGAAACGTACTCAGTTGTCAACTGAGTACATTTCTGCAGCTAAAACATCTCTTACACGGACTGGTTTCTGCTTTGTGGATCGCTAATATACCTCATTTGCATACCTTTCGGCTGCAAGTGAGGTATTTAGCATGTCCACGCCCAGTCCATGTAACAGATGTTTTAGCTGGTCTCTTACACGGATTTAGGGCTCTTCCTGGATCGCGAGGCTTGCATGGTGTGTTGCACGTCTCTTACACTCCGTGCAAGCCTTCGTGAATCCTGCCCATTCACAATACAAGAAAGACAGAAAACCCTCTCTTGATTGCAGTCACAGACAGACTCACCATTCACCCATACATAAACACTTGTACACCTCCACTCTACCTATAAACAAGACATATACATTTGATTTTTCATTACAATTAATGGTAAGGCTTCTATTTGGCTTTTAAAGCTTGGAAAACAGTCTAAGAATAGTTTATAGATAAATATCACACCGGTATAAGAATAGTTTACAGATAATTTTCACACATTTTTTTTAATTTCTTGAGAATGTATAAAAGCAGTTTGGTAATACACCTATTTATATGCATTTGAGTGGAAATAGCTAAAAAAGACTTCTTGAAAATGACTGGTGGAGAAAGGGGAACAGTTCAGTGCTTTTATATCACACTTGGAGAAATGCCATTTACATGACTTCCCCTCATGAATAACTACACTACTGTTATACAATTTTATTCCAAAGGTGATTTCAGACAGTAAATATCAACTTTCACAACAACTGGAAAAATCATCTTTTAGGATATAATTGTACAATATTACTTCACTCGACATGACCTAGACACTAAGGCTACTGTTCTGAAACAAATTGTAATACTGCAGAAGTAGCATTAATATCATATGCAAATAAAGTACAGTTGTGTAAAATCTTTCCTTAACAGTAGACGTCCTTCTCTTCACTGTTGCAGTATTCTTTACCCAAGGAATCTCATGCCAAGGATAGCCCAGTGTCCAGCCAGTATATCAAAGCCTTTAGTTCTCATAGGTATTGCACGTCACACATATGCTCCCCACTCAAACCATAGAGTATAAAGGTATGAAAAAGCACCAGGAGGAACAGAAAACCCTCAGGAGCAAGGAGAACATGTACATCCAGAAGGAAAAACGGAAAAGGAAATAGTACCCCATGGCCAGAAGGGCAGCAAAAACAGAGGGCAAGAGCATGAATTGAGGGTGGTAGGAGTGAGGGACCGAATACTGAAACAGTGAAGAGAAGGACATCTACTGTTTTGGTAAGATTTTAAACAACTGTGCTGTGTCCAACCATATCACAATTGCTGTATTCTTTACCTAATGGAGAGTGCAAGAGATTAACCAAAAGCCTGGAAGGAGGATGACACAGATGAGCCCTCTATAAACCCATGCAAATTAGCCCAGGTAAAGCCTGCCCTGGTCCTAGAAATAATGTCCAACTTGTAGTGCTTAGTGAATGTATGAACAGAGGACCAAGTAGCAACCTCAAGGATGGAACTGGTATCCAGACCCTTGGAAAAAGCACCAGAGGAGGTGACTGCCCTAGTAACATGCGCCTTTACATATGAGGGAAGATGTTTGCCATGAAAAGAATAACAAAAGGAAATAGCCATAGAAATCAAGAAATAGATATTTTACTTAGAAACAGTCAAACCAGAAGTCCTGGGCTGAAAAGAAACAAAAAGCTGCTCAGATTTGTGAATAGTTTTATCTGAATAGTATCTGCTATGTCTATGTAAATCCAAGGGGTGAAGACCCTTCTCACTGGCAGACTACGGAGAAGAAAAAAAAAAGAAGGAAGATGAACAGACTGAGTAAGGGGCAAGTAATTGACAACCTTGGCCATAACCTTTTGGCCCCAGAACATGGACTGAAGCTCTAAAGGTGGTGGTGCCTCTTAATTCATAAAGGATATACTAGTAGCCCAGCATAACGCATCTGAGATACTTCAGGTACAACTAACATTGGGTAAGACAGTGATTCAGGTCATAGCCTGCTATACGTCCTCAACCATTTCCCAAGACTCTCACTCCATGTTCTTAAACACATTGGAAACTAATAGGGTCCAACCCAACACTCCCAAAACAGGGAGGGTGGCCTAATGGTTAAGGTGTTTGTCTTACAAACACAAGGTACAGGGTTTGAATCTCACTGGGGATAATTGGCTAGGCTTAAAATGTCTCACAAGGGCAGTTAGCCTAGTACTAATCTATGAATCTCTCATACTAGGTGACTTCAAATACCCCTCCATCAACTAGGAAAACTACTCATGCACCAATACACTGGCCCAACGCTTCCTGGAATTCATCAATTCCAATGCCCTGGACCAGCTCATTCTTACGCCCACTAGAGAAAGCATCATCCTTTGCCTGGTTATTACAAATATGGGCAACCATTGCTCTACACCAATAGTCAATTCCTCCCAGGTTAGATCTGACCACAAACTAATCGCCATGGAAATCCACATCTCACCCACACCCCCCTCACAGGTATCCACTATGAAAAACTTCTCCAAAGCTTACTTTTGGTTCCTAAAAACAGTGATGGCTAACTCCATGGTACCCAAGCCAATGGAAAATAGATACATGACTGCCGAATCATACACCATTGCACTGCATGAACACATACATAAATGCGTGGAACTAGCCATACCCAACAGATCCGTCTCTCCTCCAAAAAAGGAAGCCAATCTGGAGTTCTCCTGCCATTAATAAACTCTACAACAGAAGGAAGAAACTGTTGCAGACTGCAAAAACTCCCTTATTAGCCTCAACAAAAAGTTGAGATCCCTCATCAAAACCTCTAAAGCCACCTATGAAGGCAGAATTGCAGCAGACACTAAAAACAACCACAAATCATTCTATAGTTATATCAAGAATCTCCATGGCAATACCCAGGTTTGCTCTAAGTTACTGCACAATGGTACCTCCTATATTTAGCCAACAGATATTGCCAACATACTGGATGACAGATTCAGTGCCAACTTTGCCCCTCACCCCTCTAAAGGACCAATCACAATACCGGAGGAATGCCAGGCACCCAGCATTACTGCAGCACAGGTTAAAGTTGGATTATCCAAGGTCAGGAATACAGCTTCCATGGGACCCAACAATATCCCTGGATGTGTTCTACTTGAACTACAAAGCGAACTGGCACCACATCTGTGTGCACTGTTCAATCACAGCCTCATCTCAGGCTTTGTCCCAACTGAATCGTGCACTGTTACAGTCATCCCTCTCCATAAAGGGGGAGTGACTACTGACCCTGGGAATTATTGCCCCATTAGCCTGACGAGTCTGATATAGGTTCATAGGTTCATAGGCTGGTACTAGGCTATCGGCCCTAGGGCCTATACAAGCCTAGCCATAACAATTCCCTGGCTATTTCTTACCAGAATATTTACTTCCCTGGTCCCCTGTCTAGCAGGGCAACTGACGTGATCCCCGGGGTGAATTTCCTATCTCCCATTCAATCGTCAAGGTTCCTTTTGAAGAGGCCCAAAGAGGTGCTCAGCTTGACATGTATGGGCAGTCTATTCCAGAGTATGGGGAGTCTCTGGGTCAGGAACCTATCCCACCAGCATGTTTTGTTTATTGTGATGACATGGTTTAGTTCCCTGGAGCATGTGGCTTTGAGGGATTGGGATTTCATTAAGTGTAGCTGTAAGGTAAATGTAAGGCTATGGAGCATATCATCATGGACCTAATTAACAAGGATATAGGGAACCTCCAAACTCTATATCCCACGCAATTTGGTTTTGTGAAAGGTAGATCATGCCTGCTCAACCTGGTTGATTTCTTTGAATCAGTCACCAGAGCTGTGGATGAGGGCAAGGAAGTTCATACAGCCTACCTCGATCTGGCCAAGACCTTTGATACCATTTCTCACTCAGGAATTATTGATAAACTCATCAAACTAGGCATCAACCCCTATATCACTGGGTTGCAAACTGGCTCACAGACAGAACACACAGTGTGAAAGTAGCAAACTCCAAGTTAGACTGCTGACCAGTCATGAGTGGAGTCCCATAGGGATCGGTCCTGAGTCCTCTCCTGTTTGGCATCTACTTCTCAGAAGTCCAGGCAAACACAGAGGGACTCTGGCTAACCATTTTCACAGATGACTGCAAGTTGAGAGCTATTATTAACTCCCCAAGTGATGTAGACATCCTACAGAAAGTCCTCACCGAGACCAATGACTGGTGTTGAAACCATGGCCTAACACTTAATGCCAAAAAATGCGTCATCATCGCCTTTGGGAAAAACTCAGTTCCCACTAATTACCACATTGATGTGAGCCCACTAAACACAGAGGGTGTTATAAGAGCTCTGGGGACACATTTGACAGCAACTTTTCCTTCAACCACCACATTGCCACTGTGGTCAGAAAGTCCTTCTATGTGACGCATCTCATTACCAAGGGTTTTGCATCCAGGAAGGAAGAGGTCATCTTCTCTCTACTCTTCCCTCATTTGCCCAGTTACCGAGTATAATGCCCCATTTGGTATGTACCTCACTATACACATGCAACAGCTAGAAAGGCCACAAAAGTACCTCATGAAGAGGATCCTAGGCCTTAAACACATGTCCTACATGGGCAGACTCAAAAAAACTTCAGCTATTCTCTGTCTCATATTGTCTACTAAGAGGCAATCTCTGCTTAACTTACAATGCCATGTCTGACCCAGCTCTGTTAGAAATACTACATTTAAAGAAATCCCAATCCCTCTGCACCACATGCTCCAGAGACCTAAACCTCAGTACCACAATCAACAGAACATGCTGGAGGAACAGGTTTATAACCCAGAGACAACCCATGCTCTGGAGTAGACTTTCCATACATGTCAAGCAGAGCACCTCATTGGCCCTCTTCAAGAGAAAGTTTGATGAGTGGATGGGAAATAGAAAGTTCACCTCGGGATTCACTCCATTGACTCTCCTTGATAGAGGCACTGGGAACTAACATCTGGCGGTACGATGCCAGGGCACTTCTCTGGGCTAGGACTGCAAAGGCTTCAGGGCCATTAGCCTAGTACACACCTATGAACCTATAAAAGAAGGATTAGTACAAGTAGTCATCCTGTCTCTATGAAAAATTAAAAAAAGGAAGAATGGCTATGAGAACCTGAGGTTCAGATACCCTCTTAGCTGAGGAAGGATACAAAAAATAAAAGTCTTCCAAGTACAATGTTGCAAGGAGGCAGGGGAAGCAGGCTAAAAAGGAGTCTGGGTCAAGTTTTCAAGTACAAAACTAAGGTCCCAAGGTGGTGGAATAGGCTTCCTGGGAAGTGTAATATGAAGGATGCCCTTAAGGAATTCTTTGAACTCAAACCTATAGGCTAGAGGAGGATTCAAGATAAGACAAACAGAAATTGCTGACAGGTGAGCTTTTACTAATGAAGAAGCCAACTCAACATGGAGCAGATCACACAAATAAGAGAGAACCAAAGGAACCACCACAAATAAAGGACCTGATGGTGAGAGAGGCACCAGACAGAAAATCTTTTCCATTCGGATATATAGGTTTCTTGGTAGTTTGTTCCTGGCCTCCTGCAGAACAAACGTATGTCCTCGGAAAGGAGGTGCTTGAAAGGGTTCAAAACCCTACTGCCCACAGCATCATTTGAAGACTGGACAAGTGAGTATGGATAAAGAGACCCCTTGTCTTGTGTGAGACAGTCCACCTAGTGAGGAAACTTGTGGAGACTGCCCCTGGCCAAATGAGAAAGAAGAGGGAACTAATGCTGTCTGAGCCAAAAAATGTCACTAGCAAGATTTTGGGAGAGTCATGCTTGATCTTGTGCAGGACTTGTGGTAGCAGACAAAGGAGGGGGAAAGGCATAAAGAAACATCCCCTTCCAAGGAAAAGACAGGGTATCCACTTTCCAATCTCACAGACTTGGGACTCTGGAACAAAATAGAGGAAGTTGTCTGTTCAGAGGGGAGGCAAAGAGATCTACCTGAGGAATATCCCACTGCTAGATGATGTCCAGGAACACATCAATGTGAAGCATCTATTTGTAAGCATGTGTGCTGTAATTGCTCAAGGAGTCTGCTACTAGACTGTATTCTGAGGGAATGAAAAATTGCCTGAAGAGTCACTTGATACTGGACAGCTAGATCCTAGACCCGAAGAACTTGTCTGCAAGAAAGATCGGACCTTATGCCCCCCTGTTTGTTGACATACCACATCACTGTGATACTGTCTGTGAGAACTTTGAGGGGCCAGGAGGAAAAAGGGAATGAAAGACTTGCATCACCAGAAGCAGAACCCTCATCTCCTTCATGTTGATGTGGTCTGACCACTGTTGAGGAGACCAGAGACCTTGAACTTTTAGGGGGTTACAGGAGGCACCCCATCCCCTGTTTGAGGTGTCTATAAAGAGCTACTGAGTAGGAACTAAAGCTTGAAAAGGAAGCCCTGGGTTAAGAGAAAGTTGAGGAGTCCACCACTGAAGCTCAATCTTGAGACAGGGAAGGAAAGGTACCAAGAAGTCCAGGGGGTGGTAATGTTGAAACCACACTGATATGAGGTACCACTGAAGTTTTCTCATATGCAGCCTGGAGAGAAGGAGCATGGGAATGGAGGAAGCCATGAACCCGAGAACCCTAAGAAATTCCCTGGCTATGACAGATGCTAGTGGAAGAAGGGATGTGAAAAAAGAATTTAGAAACAGAGCCATGGGGGAAGGCAAAGTTGCCAGGATGGGAAAAGTCGGAAGTCTGCAGCCAATGAAAATATCATCCTGGGATGGTGTCAGAACTGATTTCTAGAATTTTATGGTGAACCCTAGACTCTGTAACAGGGAAGTAGTAAATATGAGATCTTGAAGCAGAATGCTGGGGAAGCTTGATTAAGCAGATTGCTGAGAGAGGGAAAGATCTGAATTCCTCAAATCCTGCAAAAAGCAATGACAGGAGCGAGGCATTTGGTTTTGGTGAATCCCTTTGGGGCAGTAACTAGTCCAAAGGGTAAAACAGAGAACTGAAAATGCAAGGAAGAAACAGAGAAACAAACATTTTCTGAATAGGGGATGGATGGGGATGCAAAGGCATGCATCTTTGAGAAACAGAGATACCAAAAAGGCCTGCAGAAGAATAGCAGGAAATAATGTCTGCAGTGATAACATCCAAAAGGAAGGAATATTGAGAAAAGTGGTCAACAGGTTAAGATCCAAAACTGGTCTCCGTGTGACCATCCTGAAATAAAATTCCTTCCCTACCTAGAAGGGAGGCATGGCTTGAATGGTGCTTTGAGCCAAACAAGTGAAGAACTTCTGGGAAATGAGAGAGCTGTTCCTGAGGAGTGCCTCAAAAGGGAGGAAGGGACTTCCAACCCATGAAATAGCCCTGATGTTTAATGGACAGAACCCAAGAATCTGAAGTAAACTGAAGCCAATTTGGGAGAGACAGGGAAAGAGAGGGGGCAATGGAACCTAGCCAAGGGAAGGAGGATGCAAACTGTTAAACAGAACCAGTCTTCTCCAAAAAAGAAGGTTTCTGGGCAACAGGTGTCTTGAGTAGACTTAGCAGGAAGCGCTCACCTAGAACCCTTCTTACCCTTTGGAGGGGGGGCAAGATTGCCTATGAACAAAGGCTGATTTGGAGAGAGAATTCCTCTGAAATTTAAGAATAGGCAAAAACAAAAATATGTTTCAGTTCCTGCAAGGTTTTCCCTTTGTCCTGGAGAGACTTGAAAAGGTCAGCTGCATCAGATCAAAAAAGGTTTTTTACTATCCAGAGGAGCATCCAAAGGTTTGGCCTTAATGTCATCAGACAAAACTTGAAGACAAAGTCAAGAATAAAGCCTCATAACTGAACCAGACAGCAGCCCTGGATGAATCATCAGCCACATCATAGCTACATTTGATTGAATGATGGGCAACTTGAGAAGTAGAGCTCAGCAAGGAAAGGGCTGAAGACTTCCCCTCAGACTCAGGAATGTCAGGAACCACCTTAGAAACCTGAGAAAGGAAAATGAAAACATACCTGGTCATACGAGTCTTGTATTTGATGGCCCTTTCCATTGCCCTACTATCCATATCAGAAGGCAACAGCTTGGTGGAGGGAAACAGCTTGGAAGGCTTGTCAGAGGAGATTGAGACTATAGAAGTCTCAACAGAAGGGCATTTATCAAGAAACCTAAACTCATTAGGCACTTTATAAAGCCTGTCTGGTTTCTTAGGTGCAGGAAGCTGAATGTCAGGGGCTACAAAAGCTGCTGAGAAGGTATCCAGAATGGTAGCTAGAACAGGAGCAGCAATGATTTGGGAGACTCCATCTTCAGGAGCTCATAATACCTTTTTTGAATGTCAGAGACTTAAGAATAATCCCACTATAGATAATCCATCATACGAGCAATGTTATCCCTAAAGGAGAGCTCTTCCGAAGGGGAGACAGGACTTATAGAGTCCTTGTGAACTGTAACCCAAGGGGGGGGGGTATTTTGGAAGAATAGGTTAAGAATTCTTACCTTGAGTCCAGATCCTCATCTGAGGAATCCAATTCCCTTGGTCTCTAGAGTGGAATGGAACACCAGGGAGGAGCAGGAACAGAAAACACTTGAAGTGGCTGCAAGGCCATCAATGCATTAAATAAACCCTGAGCAAAATCCTGTCATTCACAATGGGGATCCTTAACAGGAAATATGCTTTGTTTTATGTTTCTGCTTCTGCAGGAAGTTGGCTTGAAACACCCTCAGAGGGTCAGATCCCTGATGTGATTATATAATGGTAGTAGGAATCTCCTCCCATTCTTTGGATATAATCAGCTGAAGTTTTCCATCAACATTAGGCATAGATGTTTGAAAAGCCTCTGAAGACGTACAAGAAGCTGGATCCATGCCAGCCCCTGATGCAGTTGAAGCAGAGGTATTCAAAGCAACCACCAGATAGTCCACCAGGCTTTCTCCAGCATCAAGAGAGATGTCCAGGGGATCCCTGACAGCAGCCAGATCAGACCTAACTTTTTTAGCCTTATTCTTAGCAGATGTCTGGCCCTAAGATAGAAAGAATTCTACCATATCACCCAAGCCAGCAACTTAATGCTATGGTTCTCTAGGTATATGGACAAGGAGCAGGGATGACTATAGAGGGTCTTAGATACAAACACTTGGCAGACAAAACACTGTGTATGATAGTGGGAAGCACCAAAACAAAAAGTGATACCGGTTGTGACAGTCTTTATGGGGAATCTGCCTCCCACACTGACATTTTCCTTTTCTGTATGACATGAACCTAATCACAACAAAAAACAGAAAAAAGAGAAGAAACCCCATTTGGGCACTTATCTGAAAAAAGTGGCTTGGTAACCAGCACATTAGAAGGGTGTTCATACTGACATTCAACAATGGTATTCAGATTGGCAGCAAAGAAGTTAAGTGTGTACATCTGTATGTCACCTTTATGCCCTACACTTTGCATGGGAAGCATACATATGATGTATGATGCCTATAAAAACTAAAGGCTTTGGTATACTGGCCAGACATTGGCCTATCCTTAGCAGGAGATCTCTTAGGTAAAGAATACTGCAACAGTGTTATGAAAGGACATCTGTATAATGCCATGAAAACAAGTGTTAGAATGTTATTTAGGACAATCGACATAAGGAAATGATGAAATTAAACATGGCAGAGTGATTTGGAAATTTGAAAATTAGCATCACAAGCCATTATAAATATTTACTGTGAATGGCAGGCCTTCTTGTGTACAGGAGCTTCAGTCACGTTATGATGCTAGGAGTAGCACCACATTACTGAGGCAGGTGTCACCTTTAGAGCCAACGTCTACAATATTTATTTTATTTATTTATTTTATTTTACGTTTGTTTACTGAGAAAGTCCAACTGGACACCGGTACTATTTCAGCAGAGGCCCAATGGTAAAAGCTCCAGTTATAAGAAATAAAAATAATGTAGAAGTTGGCAAACATGTGAGGAATTACAGAAGTATTTACAACCAACAGTTACATAGCAATGGACAATACAGTTCTTTAGAGATAAATTACATAACATGTCATACATGAATATATACAATTTAAGTGATAAAGAGACTAGCGTCCATACAGTTGAGGACAAATATTGGTGTAAGATAACACTCAATGAGCAACATTTATTAAACAGACTGAGGAAAGACCTACGCAAGACATTTGCAAGAACAGAACCAAGTACCTATTAAGTATGTTTCTAGGAGCTTTTTAAATTGTAGTGTAGAGCAGCTGAAGGATATAGAGTTTGGCAGTTTATTCCATATTTTAAAAATGGAGTTTGAGAAGAATGATTCCCCAGCTTAGATGTTAGCTTTAGTGGTGTTGAGAAGGAGTTTGTTACTGGACCTGAGTGATCTAGAAGTAGTGTATGGTTGTATAAGATCTTGAAGAGCAGGGGTTTTATTTGGTTGATGCAGTATTTTGGGGACAAACGTTAACTGCTTGAAGTGTAGCAGTTGAGGAAGTTCTTGCCATTTTAGTTGTTTAAGGGTGTACAGTGATGAGCCCTGTGTGTGGTGTCTGTGGTACACTTAGCAATTTTATTGTAATAAGATTCTAGTTTGGTTAGATCAGTTTTGCATCGGTTGGTTAGAACTGGAGAGGCATAAAGGAGAGTTGACAGGAAGTGTGTAGATCGATATGTATGTACACCCTTTAAGAAGCTTTCTAGGGGCTTGCACAAGTGTATAAATGCTGAGCATGTGCGAGCCTGACTGCCATTTTTGCAGTAAGCTGTTGAGATGTTAGCATGCATGCTTGTGTAGTTTGTCAATCATTTTGTTTATATTTTGGACTGCTGCTATCCATCCTGATGTGTTTCTATATAATAAAGCATATAAACAAACTACCCCACCTGTTCGTCTTTACTTGTGAAACCAGATGAGTGACATGATGTCAGAATGGGATCCAGATTCAGATGCAGATATAGGACTGAAGGCACTCAGTTAAAGGTGGAGGAATATAGAGGAGTGAATCATCCCTACATATAACTTGCAAAAACAGGTCAAAAATGAATTTCAGGTACCAAAGCTTACTTAATGATTTCTTATTTGCAAAATATAAAACAAAGCACTCAGAACATTCTAAACAAATTTCTAATACAGTGATATGTCTGAAACTGCAACATATTGATGAAAATATTCAGATAACTATGGAAAATGTCTGAAATAAAGTCCTAAATAATTTGAGCATCTGATGAAGTCTGGTTTGTTTGCATTAACGGATGAAAGCCTTATCCATTTTAATGTTTGGAGTGTAATTCTTGGTTTTATTAAAGTTTGCTTTTAATATCCAGTTAGTATCTGCTCTGTCAATTTTTTCTTTTCAGTTTCCTTAGTTTGTCATTTTTTTCTGTATACTTTGTTGGCATGGCAGATGGATTTTGAAAACCAGGTCCACTTGTCTTTGGTAATAATATTGCAGAGAATTGGAGAGTGTTTGAGCAAGAGTAAGATATTTTTATACAAGCTTTATTTTCTGATAAAGATGACCATACAAAGACATTTATTCTGCTTAATTTAGCTGGTTCAGAAGCAATAGAAAGAGAAGGTTCATTTGTGTATGCACCTGCTGTATTTACAGAAGAGGTGGAAACCATCATTTAGTAGTATCGGCTGAGTCAAGGGAAGACCCCAAGTGCTGAAAATGTAAATTTAAAGAAATGTGTAACCCCCAAATTAATATTACAATGCAAAGGCACTTATTTTACACAAGAGATCAAAAGCCTGGTGAAACTTTTGCAGCATATATAATTGATTTGAGAAACAAGGCTAAAATGTGCAGATTTGGTGATTTAAGGGATGAGTTGATAAAAGACAGACGTGTGTGGTATTAAAGATGATGCTGTGAGAAAGATTTTGCTTTGTGACAGTGATTTAACTTTGAATAAGGCCATTGAGATACGTCAGACATGAGCTCACAGAAAAGCATACAAATATGCTTACAAATGAGAAATGCATGCTTCCTGTATCTTCCAGTGCTAATGTTGATAGTATGCAGCATATGGTTAAAAGAAACTGGTCCAAGCACACGGCAGTAACTATACGCCCTGTAACAGTCCCTGGTAAACCCCATAGCTTCCTAATAAATTCCAGAGTTCACACAATCTCAGTGAAGCATAACAGTGAGTCAGCAAACTCAAAGAATTGGCCCCCATCCTGTTTTATTGTTAAATGTTGTAATTGAGGTGGAAATCATTAGTCAAAAGGAGAAAAATGCTTAGCTTTTGGTCAGCAATGTCACAAATGCAATAAGTGGGATCATCTCAAAAGTTTTTGTAAATCAAATAAGGCACATTCTTTTATTGAAAGAGAATATTCCAAGAGAAATGTTGATCAATTAGAAAGATGTGACCCTACTTTTTATGTTAACAGTGTGTCAGTGCTTAATGAAGCAGTCAGTGCAGTAGATTTATGGGCAAAGAATGAAGTATTTCGTACCATTTGGATAAATGGAAAACCCATACAGCTCAAAGTTGATACAGGTTCAAAGTTCAATGTTATGTTAGCAGAAACATTTGCTAGAGTATGTGCTGGTGAGAAGCTTGATTTGCCAAAGTATGCAAATCTTGGGATGGTGTTGCAGGAAGCTGTTGAATAAGGTAATGTATAATACAGCAGACAACACTGACCATGCTAACAGTTTATACACATAACCAGTTTATTGCACATGCTAAATAGCCTACCAGCATTAATCTTTCTCACACGCCAGAGCCTATTTGAGAAGAAGCTCATTTTAGAGGTAATAAGGTGGCTGAAAAGATTGTACAATAATACCACAAAAACTAAACATTTCTAAATACAAAATAGTACTACAAAGCCAGAGTTATGATAACAAAACAGCAGGGCCAAGCATTTCATACACAAACAGCTACCATGCCATTTGCCACATAAAGTATCTGCATTGACCCTTCTAGGGTCAATTCTTTTATTTATTTATTTATTTTTGCACAAAAATAGTAATCTCAGTTTGAATTTCAGCTTGCCTTACTCAAATACACATTAGTTGTGTAAAGCCAGAATTACAACAGCAAGCCACAGGGCCAGTCATTTCAATCACATACAGCCCCCATCTCTCTGCCTACACACAGTATCTGGTTTGACCCTGTCAGGTTAAAAAATGCAATAATTACATTAGTGTACTATTTTTCACATAAATAGTAGTCAGAGCTCATAGTCAGTCTTACTTCAGCGAAATATACCTTGGCCTGTAAAGCCAGAATCACAAAAACAAACAGCAGGGCCAGTCATTTCACCATCTAACATCCCCTGTGCCTATGACCTACCTGAAGTATCTGGTTTAGCCTTGTCATGATTAAATAATAATAATAATAATAATAACAATACATTTATATATATATATATATATATATATATATCTGATACACAAAGTATTCCATCTTGTTTCATCCAAATACACATTAGTCCTACAAAGCTAGAATTACAACAAAACAAGCAAGGTTAATCGCTCCATCTGCAAACAGCTACCATACAAATTGTCAGCCTAATGTATCTGCTTTGACACTGCCAGAATTAAAATAACAATAATGGTTACATTAATTTATTTTTGTCACACAAAAACAGTCATCACAACTTGCACTCCAGTGTGCCTCACTAAAATGCACATTACTCTTGCAAATCCAGAATTATATCTACAAACAACAGAGGCAGCCATTTCACCCTCACACAGCTCCCATCTCCACTGCTCACCCGCCATATCTGGTTTAACACTTCCAAGCCAAAAAGAAAATAATGCATTTTTTTCAGATAGTTAGAAGTTAGTCTTATTTTACTCATGTATCCCTTAATCCTGCAAAGCCAGAGTTACAACAACAAAACATAAGGGGAAATCATTGCATCCAGAAACAGCCCTGATTGCCCACCAAGAGCTACTTAAGTATCTGATTTGCCCTTGCCAGGATTAAAAGAAATAACAAATGTTTATATTAATGTATTTTCATTCACCCAAACAAAGACAACTTGTATTCAGTCTCACTTCACCCAAATGCACATCAGTCTTACTAAGCTAGAATTATAACAGTAAACAGCAGGGCCAATCCTTTCATATACAAACAGTCCCCATATCCACTGCCTGCCTATCTAAAGTATCTGATGTGACCTTGCTGGTATACAAAATAATATAAGATCTATTCAATTACAAAAAAAATAATAATTTCTTGCACCATTAACCCCCATACCCACTACCTACCTTTCTAAAGTATCTGGTTTGACCCTGCCAGGATAAAAAAAGTGCAAGTCCTATAAAATTACAGAAAAAAATCATTTAATCCAGAAGTAGCCCATACCCAAACTAATTCATCCACAAACAGCCCATTACTGCCTAACATGCTAAATTATCTGGTTTGACCCTGCCAGGAAAAATAGCGTAAATCCTATTAGATTAAAAAATATATATTTCATCCACAAACAGCCCCCATTTCGACTGCCTAAGTTCCTAATGTATTTGATTTGACCCTGTCAGGATAAAAAAAAAAAAAGTTGGTGGAAGTCCTATTAGATTAGGTAAAAAAACGTTCATGCACAAACAGTCTCCACTGCCTACCTACCTTAAGTAGCTAGTTTGAACTTGCCAGAATAAAAAAGAAACTAACCAAAAAAAACAAAAAAGTTAGTTTACATTGGACAAGTCATCAGGATTATACTGTCAGCTTCACCAACTTGTCTTATGAACATTTTTTTTTTCTATTTTTTTTTAATTCAGCTGAGGGGCACCCATCCTGAAAAAAATAGATGCAGTCTGCATCAAGAAAAGAAACTAGCTGACTTGCTTGCAAAATGCAAATACAATAAATGCTATACTACTGCCATCCTCCTCCATGCTACTGCAGTCATGGAGTGAAACTAACTCAACAAAACTAAAGACAGTCTCCTAGTCTCAAATTAAAAACAAGTGTGAATGGAAAGCCTCAGTGTTTGTTTCTTGGACATTGCCCTCTCTTGCCTATGTCAGCAGCCACATCACATACACATTTAACCTACAATCACGTGACAGGTTGCTGCACTAACACCCCAGTCCCACATTAAATCCATATGGTTAAAACTGCAATGAACATTGGGCATTTTTTACATGTGCCTAGATTCTGGGCTGATCTTAGAAATAGCCCTAATTTTTTTTTTTTAAATATTTTTTTCAGTAGAGTGGAACTTGCTCTATTCACGAGCTCTCAAGTACAATTAGGCAGAAGAATGAAGCTGCTGTCAGCTGCTTGTTTTAACTTCAATAACATATAGATAAAGAAATATGGGGGGGATGCAACCCTGCAGCCTGTGTCCTGAGACACCCCTGGTAGTAATGGAGAAACATGACAATTCAGCTGAGGTAATTTAAGTGAGTTGCAAACCTCAGAAATGATTTTGCTGAAAACTATGCTCAGTTAAATTGATTTTACCCATTCCCCACTGTTGTGTAATCATAAATTTGAAAGTTAAGGGTGTTTGGTGAGTTTTTCTCCATCTCAAAAGCAAAAAATAAGCCAGCAAACTATGGCAAGAAACCAATATTTAATTGTTATGCACTAAAAGCACATAGTAATGTAGGACAAAGAAACAGACTGGTTTTGGCTTAGTAAATCACATAACTGTCTCCATCTCTCCACATGGAAGAGTGAGGAGGGTGTTGTCTTTTCAAAAGAAATAAGCTTTGCTTTAGCTTTACTGAATTTCATTTTCATGGGAGGGTTGTTATGTTTCTAGTCAATAAGATTACCTTCAATGACTAGTCATCAATGCATTGATGGAAATCATTCCTCCTGGAGCTGGGTTTTTAAAAAGAAAAAGAAAAGAGGGAGTGAAACCAAAGAAACAATTATTAAAGGAATGTTCTGAATAATGTAAGCCCTGTATCTAAAAGGAAGAGGCTTATAAAGTTATTCCACATTAAAGCTCTTTGGAGCAATTTATTATTTCACAACCAATTAGCATGCTATGGGTTATAGCACATTGCAATATTCAAGTGGCCTAAAGAAAGCAGTTTTGGATATCCAGTGTTTTCATAATGTTCTGTTTTCTATATTTTCATTTCCACTATTGAAACACCTTGTCACATAGGGGATCCTATTTTGTAAATTGTTTGTAAACATCACCCCTATTAACATTGCTCATTTTCAACTTCTCTCACGGAGCTTCTTTTTGGCTTTGTGCTTCCAGTTTAATAACAATGGAGTTTTGAGGAAATCTTCTATTATTTGCACAAACTGAGGAACATGGTTAGAGTACAATAGGTCTAAGAGGGGTTTCAAGCAGGAAAATGTGTAGAGAAAGGAACAGAACAGACCTCAACAGTCCACTTACCAAATTACTGAAAATATTAAAAAATTTCCCTGCAATCGTGTAAACTGCTGCATCCAAAAGGGGCAGTTGACACAAATAGCAGATATGTGATTCAGAGACATTATTAGCCACAGTGAGAAAGCCGTCATTATCAGCCAATTTACATATCTCACAATCATGTGTTCTCACAATCATGTGGTGTAACTGCTAGTGCTAATCAACACTTTGTTACGGTAACCACCACTGACGGCTCATGTTTCGTGTTGACTCATTCACACATTCAAAAAGCATGTTATGAAAAATAAGAAGAATGAAAATGCAAGGTATTGCAGTTTCATTCTTCTTATTTTTCAGAACATGATTTGTGATGAAAAATGTTGTTTTATTAAATTTTAATGTGACTTAGAATAATATTAAAAAAGTGCCCTTGGTATCTAGTGTTCCTCCCAAGTATTACAGGCTTTGCTGCTTGGGGGGTATCAAGAAATCTAATAGCCACCTCCTCTACACACACACACACACACACACACACACACACACACACATACACACATGCATATACAAACACACACACACACACACACACATACACACACACACAAACAGTCCCAAAGACACACACCACACAAGAAAGATGGAAAATCCTCACTTGATTGCAGTCACAGACAAACTCACCATTCACCCAAACATAAACACTCATACACCTTCGGTCTATCTATAAACAAGACGTATACATTTGATTTTTCATTATAATTAATAGTAAGGCTTCTATATGTCCTTCAAAGCAAGCAAAATAATCTAAGATTTGTTCACAGATAAATATCACACCAATCTAAATGAGGTTTGGAACAGACCATTTTGTCAAGGGACATCTTCAAGGTGGGGGGTTAGTTTGAGTTTGGGAGGATAGGGGTAGGATAGGTTTAAATAGGAATGAATGAGGTTTGGGAGGAAGTGAGGTAGTGGTAGGGAGGAGCTTAAAGGATGTTAGGGAAGTGTAACTGGATTAGGAGTCATATTTTGGCATGAAATTGCTAGTGTGAGTCACTTCCAGGACGACCTGTAGGTGAGGCTGGTGAAGGTAGACCTTGGGTTAACAGTGGTAGGTATGGGGGTTGGGCTGCAGTGGATGAGTAGAACTATGTATGTAGTGAAGTGTGGTAGGGGTACTTGCTTACTGGCTTCATAAAATTATTTATTATTTATTTATTTGTTTTTCTTTTCTCACTCTCTTTCTTGAGTACATGTTTTAACTTGCCTAGAAAAGTCTTCTTCGCGTTGCAATTATGACATTCATCTCCTCTTTAGTGATGTTTGGTTTTTGATGGAAAAGTAATTTCTGTACAGTCATTTTGTAAAAGACTTTCCATGGACCTTTACGAGGTGGGGAAAAAAAAAAAAAAAAAAAAAATATATATATATATATATATATATATATATATATATATATATTTATTTTTTTATTTTTATTTTTTTCAAGACTTCACTTTGCAAGGTGTAGGCCCTGGCTTTGAAGAGAGAGACTGAAAGAGTCGGCTTCCACTTTCGCTACTAATGTACAAAGAACTGTAGAGCAGGGCAGGTTTTGCATAATCGTTTTACACATGCGGCAAAGTTTGGGGGCTAAATATACAACTACTGGGTCAGCAGCAGAAACTCTGAAACAACTAGAGAAAGTTCGGTAGGTAGGGGGCGAGTTCCTGATTCCCGGTATTAAATCCGGATCATTTCCAGATGGACTTGACGAGATTATAGCTGTCATGGCTGAACAACGCACTTCAACAAGCTGGCTCTCTGAAGAGGCATGCGTGCTGCAGCAACAACCTGTACGCCTGACAGCAGTATTCCTCTTTTCTGTGGTGGGTTACCATTAATTAGAATTATAGACTTCTTTACCTCAAGAAATACAATGTGGTTGTTTTATCATGTTTCTGGCTGTGTCGGAAGTTAATCGTGATGAGATTTTAAAGTGTCATGCTTTCTGGTGGGACTTGCTATTGCTTTACTCTAATTCACAGTACACCTTTGTCGGTTTAACGTAGGCAGTAAAAGTAAATACTGCATAAGTTTGTAGCTGTGAGAAGAGGGATGGTGTGAAGATGGCGGCTTATCAGTGGGGGCAGGTGCCGTTACTATGAGCACGCTCCCAGTGGAAATCCCTTCCATTCACCATCAGCACAATTAAGGTACACTCCACTCAAAAAAAAAAAAAATGTAAGTTTTCAGTAGGCTTCGTGGGGCCATTTCATGAAGTAGTAATGGAGTAGGATGTTAAGCTACAGAAATATCAGTAGCTGACTTCTTGGTGAATGGTAACTTTATGGCACAATACACTATCTGCTGCTAATCTAAGGACGGAGCTGTAAAGACAAAGTATAGCAAAAGGCATATAACTGCAAACTGAAGCTATAATTTGGGGTTTGTCCTTCGCTTCTTGTAACAGTGGTTATAGTAGTATATATATATATATATTTTTTAATGAGCTTATTCTGCATTTTGTTTTATATGTATGTCATGAGTGTTGTCAGTGGTTTTAGGCAGCTGGAGAGGTTGAGAAACCAGAAACTTCTTTTGCGGAGTTGGGTTGATGCTGTGAGGTTTGCCTCAGGTGATCTGTGCATGCGTGGGGTCGCTGGGGGAGCTGCACTTGAGGAAGTGCATTTAAAAAAAATAAATAAATTAAGGATTGATACGTTAATACAACCCAGTTGTGCTGACTGCGTGCTACTAGATCAGCATGATAATTGTCAACTTTAAGCTGTATCCAGGTAGTTAGTGGCCAGGATGAGTCGGCGGGTTTTGTGTCTCTGTTTGCTAGTGTGATTATAATTTTCCCTCACTGTGAGCTCTGGACTGATATTACCACTTTAGTGTGGGTCAAAGAGAGGGAGTTAGAGAAAAAAACAAGAGAAAAGAGCGTGGGCTACCCCCTTCTCTGTGTTAATGCTTGTCTGTGTGGATGTCAGCGCAGACTTCTGCGTTGTGCTCGGGGGGTGGGGGCAGGTGAGTCATTGTGTTCTCTCTTGTGATGGGGAGCACATGTATGATATAGGGCAGCATTGTTTTGTGAGGTGTACAGAGAAAGAATGCCGTGGGGATCATGCCTCTCGAGTGTTCAACATGCCAGCTATGGTGGCCTTGGCAATGGCAGATGTTCGTGAGGTTGCAGAACTCCAGGTGAATTGCCACTTTGTCTCCTTGTGAATGTCTAGCTTCAGAGGTACGTGGATCATTGTCTGTGGGGAGAAAGGCTTGTGTTTTTTCTGGTCCACTTTGTTATAGTCCTGCTGCAGGTGTAGAAGTTCCTGCTTACCTTTTTGAATGCTATCTTGTTGTCATTGCTGTTGTGACGGGTTATGCACTTGTAGACCTTTACTTGTATCACTTTGAGGGTTTGTCCCCTTCCAGAGAGAGCCGTGTCATATTTGGCAGTCTTGGCGAGCTGTATGAATTCAAAACCCATTCTGTCTAATTCTGAAATAATTTTAAAATTCTCCAAAATTGCGGTACACGCAAGGTTCTGTATGATTTTCTTCAGTGCTCCTAGTGGGCAGTGCCAATCCCATTAAATTACAGGGGGGGGGGGCAAGTGCATATTTCTGTTTGGGCATAACTGAAATTATTTGATAAAAACCTACTCAGTTATTTTTATCTGCAGGTACTTTGACACAAGCCGCTAGTAAAGAGGACTGGGCTTGACTGGCAGACGTACTTCACATTTCCAGGAGGGGCAATGGAAACATGTCAGAGAGTGTTAAAACTTGTATTTGTCCCCTAATATACATCCAGCCACTGTTTTAAGAAATATAGTTTTGGAGGAGGGTACATAACATAATTAATTTAGTTGCAATTTGGTTTGTATTATACTTTGTAAGGGTAGTTGGTGCAGTGGTGGCTTGTGGTGTTTATGGGTGTGTATGTGACAGGGGGTGATGCCCACCTTTAATTCTCACTTCATAAAACTCATTGTGTGGAATGTTCCACATTTGGGGTCTGCAAAAGTTTTTGTTCCGCGAAGTTCCACATTGACAGGGTCTGTCATGCATTTAGTGTTAGCAGCATTTTTACTGATATCAATGGTAAATAGAACTGAATCATATTATTTCATTAAGAGACTTGTTCTTTAATTAAACACATCACATTTTAGCCATCCTATGAGATTCCTAGATGAAACTGTTGGTAAGCCGCTGTGAAGGTGGGGGAGTAGCTGATTGGTGGGTGGCTTTGAACTGACCCGTTGGATGGAGGCTGGCGTTCCAGTCTCATTCTGATTGTGTGGGCTGCTGTTTTGTTGGTGGTGAGGGTAGGTTTTGGTGGATTTTCGTGTTTTGGGTGTGTGTCGAGTTGGGAATGGTTGATGATAGAGGTCACTGTTACTGTCTGGAGGTGATTTCCTGGGCCATCAGACTAATGGTTCATTGCAGTGGTGGTAATTTTTGCAGGCTTTAGGTAATGGGGAAAATGCATGTTGCACATGTGCGGAGTGTGGGGGTGGTGGTTTTAGATCACATGAGACTTGAGCAATTGGAACAGTATGCTAAGCATTTCCCTTGGCCTCGTGGTACAATGGTAGGATATATTTTAAGTGCAATCCATGGTAATATAACTAAATCATATGAATTCACTAGGGATATAAGTAAAACCAGCATGTTTTATATCTTAGTTACACAGTTCTCGCAGAATGTCTTTATTTTTTTCCCCATGATTTGTACTGACTGCTTAGAAACACAGCAAAGTATTTCTAGCTACAGCCATTTTACATGTGAGGTGAGGGTGTGTGATTGTACAATTAAGTACTAAAGCAGACATCTTGTGCAGTTAACCTTGGGAACCTTGTTTAGTAAGCATGGGGAAACTTTGCTTTATTTATTTTAAATGGTATAGAATAGTTTATTGTTGCCCTTATCTTGTCAAGTAAGCACTATGGTGAAATATAATATGTCATGCCTGGGGGGCAGCTATATTTGGAACTACTTGGCAAATCAATTGGGTTATTTAGAAGGGTATTGACCATGTTTCAATGGTACAGATTTCACAGAAGGCCAGAGTTGGCTCATATTTGGACAGTTTTGTATACATTGTGTTTCTGGTAGATTAGTGGCAACCATAGCAGATTGAATTTTAGGAATTGACAGACATGTGAGTGAGACATCATACCCCGCTGGAAGGCAGGTTAAGACAAAAACTTGTCACACTATTGACTTGAGTTTGGAAAAGCAATATAATTGGGACCTGGGTATGGGTAGATTCAGCTATGAGTTTTTCTACTCATATCAACCAATTGGGTAATGACAGTTATAGAACTACAGGCATTATGGAAGATGTATAAGGTTAGGTAATCAAATAAGGACGTCATTGTTGTTAGCTACATTAGGCCCAGACTTGAGTTTGGAATAGCAATATGGAAACCCTATAACAAAACAAGCATGATTAGATGGGGTAGTTAAATTTATGTTGGGTATTTGCTAGGGTCATTGGAAGCATAGCTTCAGCTATGGCTGCTTTGTCATAGATGTGAGTGGCAGTGGTACATTCCTTCCCATGTTGGTGGGATAAGTTGTCCTTGAAGATGTCTTGGAATGCGGGTTATGTATTTTGGATGATTTACATGTCTTTTCTTTCTTGCAGATGGGGTCGTGGAATGCTGCGACTGTAATTTGGAATAGGTGGGTATAAGACGGAGCCTTTTCATTAGATTTTAGAGGGTTTACTCTTCTCCTTTTCTTTGTAGATGGTGGTGTGCCGAGTACCAGTGGTGGAGATACATAGTGAATTTGCAGATGATGGAAGCAGTGGTGTGCGAGGAGATTACACATGGGAAACACCAGTGGCAACAGTTACTGATGGAAGTAGGTGGAAGGAAGGTGGCTTTGACAGGTGAGACAGGGTGTCGAGGTTGATGTCGGTTGATGGAGTGGTGTGAAAAGAGGTCATGGTCTTCCAGCAAGGCAGTCACATATGGAATTGTATATTTTCTTCCCAACAGTTACAACATAATGGTTTGTTTGCTTGTTTTGGGTGGGGAGCATCAGGAGTGGGGAAAAAAAAAGACGACATTGTACCTAATTTAAAGAGATCTCATTGGTATGATGGTATGCAATGGGGGTTTAATAATGAAATATTATGGCTTATTTTGTTGAGTTGCTAGAATGCCATGATGGCTGTTGAGCTGTTTTATTGCTTATAAGGGATAGTTAGTGTGATGGCGGGATTGCTAGACAATGAGATGTTATTATACTATTTTGGTTATTTTTAGCAGTGAAACAGAGCTGGGATTTGGCATCATGGTTTGTTCTTGTTTCTGTGTGGTTTCAGATGATGGTGGGCTTTGTGTTGGTTGTCCAGTTGAAGGGTAATGATGGGGGAGTCATTAGAATTGTTATTGCTCTGGCATTAAGGAGAGCTCATTATTATTGGATTGGGTGGTAAATGGTGTTGCAGTTTGGTAGGATGGCATGTAGTTGACTCTGCATGGTTTTTATAATGCTCTTGAAGTCTTTGTGTAGCTGCCATTGGTCATGAAGTAAGGATTATTTAGCTCATGTGCAGTGGGTATGCTAGGTTATCTTAGCATAGGTGAAGGGTCATTATCTTGTTTTCAGTGGTTTTTGGTAACTGATTATTTTTGTTATGTGATATAGTTTTAGGAGTTAACTATATCCACCTTGGTTAGTGGGATGGGATACACCAAATGATGTTTGGTCGGCTGCCTTAATGGCTTTTAGATTGCTGGAAATGTGCTGTAGAGAGGGGGAACAGCCTGGTCAGGCTGGTGGGCAGAGAAGAGGGGCAGGCTTGCCCTCTTCTGTTCCTCCTCTGGTGCTGGATGGTCAATTCAATAAGTTGGAAAAGGAAAGTGAGCGGTTATGCTGCTTGAGTACATAAGTAAGCAGAGGAAGCTGCTTACTTGGTTGATGGTATAATGCAATAAATGGTAATGAAAGTGAGCGGTTATGCTGCTTGATAAGTACCGATAAATGGTAACAGAAGTGAGCAGGTACGCTGATTCATAAGTAGGTGAGTGGAGGTATGGCTGCTGCATACTGATCAGGATGAGCAGGTTTACTCTGTCCTGTCCTAAGATAATATTACATGGATGTTATTTCATCTATATCATGTTTGGTTGAAATGAATGACTATTGAATACCATTTATGTTTGTGGAAATTTAATAAAGGTCATCAAATGTTATTCGGTGTAATGCGTTTCTTGAAGGGGACCGGGACAAATGAGGTTTAGAACAGACCATTTTGTCCATGGACATCTTCAAGGTAGGGGGTTAGTTAGAGTTTCAGGATTTGGGAGGATAGGGTTAAATAGTAATAGATGAGGTTTGGGAGGAAGTGAGGTAGGGGTAGGGAGGGGCTTAAAGGATGTTAGGCAAGTGTAACTGGATTAGGAGTCACATTTTGGCATGAACTTGCTACCCGCCCTCCCTCCCTCTTTTTATTAGTTGGGATGTGGTTATGTTTAGTTTGGACAGGGCAGAGAAGAGGGGCAGGCTTGCTCTCCCCCTCTGGTGATGGATGGTCAATTCAATAAGTTGGAAAAGGAAAGTGAGCGGTTACGCTGCTTGATAAGTACCAATAAATGGTAATGGAAGTGAGTGGGTAAGCTGTTTCATAAGTAGGTGAGTGGAGGTATGGACCCTGTTTACTGATCACGATGAGCAGGTTTACGCTGTCCTGTCCTAAGATAATGTTACATGGATGTTATTTCATCTGCATCATGTTTGGTTGAAATGAATGAATACTGAGTTCCATTTATGTTTATGGAAATTTAATAAAGGTCGTCAAATGTCATTTGGTGTAATGTGTTTTTGAAGGGGACCGGGACAAGAATAGTTTACAGATAATTATCACACAGTTTTTTTTTTAACTTCTTGAGACTGTGTCAAACCAGTTTGGTAGTACACCCATTTATATGCATTAGAGTAAAAATAGCTAAAATGACTTCTTGAAAATGATTGGTGGGGAAAGGGGAACAATTCAATGCTTTTATATCACACTTGGAGAAATGCCATTTACATGACTTCTCCTCATGAATAACTACACTACTGTTATACAATTTTATTCCAAAAGTGATTTCAGACAGTAAATATCAACTTGCACAACAACTGGAAAATCATCTTTTAAGATAGAATTGTACAATATTACTTCATTAGACATGATCTAGACACTATGGCTACTAATAAGAAACAAATTGTAATACTGCAGAAGTAGCATTAATATCATATGCAAATAAAGTACAGTTGTGTAAAATCTTTCCTTAAGAGTAGATGTCCTTCTCTTCACTGTTGCAGTATTATTTACCTAAGGGATCTCTTGCCAAGGATAGCTCAATGTCTGGCCAGTGTATCATAGCCTTTAGTTCTCATAGGTACCGTGCATCACACATATGCTCCTCACTCAAGGCACAGAGCATGAATACAGAAAACCCTCAGGGACAAAAAGGACATGTACTTCCAGAATGAAAAAAAGGAAATAGTACCCCATGGCCAGGAGAGCAGCAAAAACACAGGGCAAGAGCTTGGATTGAGGGGGGTAGAAGAGAGGGACTGAATATTGATACAGTGAAGAGAAGGACATCTACTGTTTTGGTAAGATTTTAAACAACTGTGCTGTGTCCAACCATATCACAATTGCTGTATTCTTTACTTAAGGGAGAGTGCAAGAGACTAACCAAAAGCCTGGAAGGAGGATGACACAGATGAGCCCTCTATAAACCCATGCAAATTAGCCCAAGCAAAGCCTGCCCTGGTCCTACAAATAATGTCCAACTTGTAGTGCTTAGTGAATGTATGAACAGAGGACCAAGTAGCAACCTCAAGGATGGAACTGGTATCCAGACCCTTAAAAAAGCATCATAGGAGGCGAATGCCCTAGTAACATGCTCCTTTACAGATGAGGGAAGATGTTTGCCATGAAACGAATAACAAAAGGAAGTAGCCATAGAAATCAAGAAAGAGATGTTTTGCTTAGAAACAGTCAAACCAGAAGTCCTGGGATGAAACGAACAAAAAAGCTACTCAGATTTGTGAATAATGTTAGTTTTATCTGAATAGTATCTGAGCTGTCTATGTAAATCCAAGGTGTGAAGAACCTGCTCACTGGCAGACTGTGGAGAAGGAAATAAGAAAGGAAGATGAATAGACTGATTAAGGAGCAACTCACTGACCACCTTGGCCATAAAAGAAGGATTAGTACAAGTCGAAACCCTGTCTCTAAGAGAACCTAAAAAAGGAAGAATTGCTATGAGAGCCTGAGGTTCAGACAGCCACTTAGCGGAGGTAAGATACAAAAACAAAACAGTCTTCCAAGTACAATGCTGTATGGAGGCAGGAGAAACAGGCTAAAAAGCAGCCTGGGTCAAGTTTTTCAGTACAAAATTGAAGTCCCAAGGTGGTGGAATAGGCTTTCTGGGAGGTGTAATATGAAGGATGCCCTTAAGGAATTGCTTGACCTCAAACCTAGAAGCTAGAGGAGGATTCAAGAATAGCCAATCAGAAATTGCTGACAGGTGAGCTTTCACTAAAGAATAAACCAACCCAGCATTGAGCAGATTGCACAAATAAGTCAGAACCAAAGGAAGCCCCACAGATAAGGGGAGAGAGAGAGGCACCAGACAGAAAATCTTCTCCATTTGGACATATAAGATTTCTTGGTAATTTGCTCCTGGCCTCCTGCAGAACCAAAGCATGTCCTCAGAAAGGAGGTGCTTGAAAGGGATCAAATACCTATCACTCACAGTATCATTTGAAGAGTGGACAAGTGAGGATGGATAAAGAGACCCCTTGTTTGTGTGAGACACTCCACTTAGTGAGGAAACTTGTGGAGACTGCCTCTGGCCAAATGAGAAAGAAGGAGGAACTAATGCTGTCTGGGCCAAAAAGAAGTCACTAGCAAGATTGTGGGATAGTCATGCTTGATCTTGTGCAGGACTCATAGTAGCAGAGGAAGGAGGGAGAAAGGCATAGAGAAACATTCCCTTTCAAGGAAAAGATAGGGTGTCCACTTTCCAAGCTAATAGACTTGGGATTGTGGAACAGAATAGAGGAAGTTGTCTGTTCAGAGGGGAGGCAAACAGATCTAAATGAGGAATATCCCACCACTAGGCAATGTCCAGGAATGGATTCACTTTATAATCCCGAAATCCTGAAATATCGAATATCAGAATTTCGAGACCATAAAGCCAAAAGCTTTAAATACCGAAATCCAAAAAGCACGAATTTTGAAATCGTGAATCCTACACTAACCAGACACCACACACATACACAAACACAAACACACAAACCTACACTACATACAGGCAGGGGGTAAGCCCCCCTGCAACCCCCTCACCCCCCCTTTACTTAAATATACTAACTCCAGGGTCGCACTACAAAGACAAACACACGAAAATACCACCACACACCTACATTCCCCTTGCACACATACATCACAGTCGCAACACACACTGACACACACTAAAGCCCCTAACCAATGCCCTTAAACATACATACTTACCTTAACTTCTATTCAAACAACGCAACACCAGAAGTGCTACTTCAACATCTTCGAATGTCTGGATTTTGAAATTTGTACTACTGGGGTTTCGGTATTTAGAACTTTTGGCTTTATGATCTCAGGATTCTGTAATTCGGTATTTCAGAATTTCGAGATTATGAAGTGTTCCCCCATGAGCATCTATTTTGAGCTTGTGTGCTGGAACTGCACAAGGAGTCTGCAACTTGACTGTGTTCTGAAGGAATAAAAACTGCCTGAAGAGTCACTTGATACTGGACAGCTAGAGTCCAGACCTGAAGAGCTTGTCTGCAAGAAAGATAGGACCTTGTGTCCTCCTGCTTGTTGACATACCACATCACTGCGGTATTGTCTGAGAACTTTGATGGACCTGGGATGAAAGAGGGAATAAGACACTTGCAGCAACAGAAGTAGTACCCTCATCTCCTTTATGTTGATGTGGTCTAACGACTGTTGAGGAGACAAGAGACCCTGAACTTTTAGGGGACCACTGCAGAAACCCCACCCCCCTGATTGAGGTGTGTATAAAGAGCTACTGAGTAGGAACTAGAGCTTGAAAAGGAAGCTCTAGGTTGAGAAAAAGTTGAGGAGTCCACCACTGGAGCTGAAGCTTGCGACAGGGAAGGAAAGGTACGAGGATGTCCAGGGGGTGGTAATGTTGAAGCCACATTGATTTGAGGTACCACTGAGATTGCCTCATATTTATTTTTTTATTTAACATTTGTTTCCAGGAACAAAGCCAATTTTCAGCGGAGACCTGGGAGAAATGCTCTAGATGTTCATATGGAGCCTGGAGAGAAGGTGCATGGGAATGGAGGAAGCCATGAACCCGAGAACCCTGAGAAATTCCCTGGCGATGACGGACACTAGTGGAAGAAGGGATTGGAAAAAGGCAATTAAAAATAGAGCCTTGGGGGAAGGCAGAGATGCCAGCATGGGAACTGTCTGAAGACTGCAGCCAACAAAAGTATCATCCTGAGAAGGCATCGGAACTGATTTCTGGAATTTTATGGTGAACCTCAGACTCTGTAACAGGGAAGTAGTAAATACGAGAACTTGAAGCAGAATGCTGTGGAAAGGACCTTGATAAGCAGATTGCTGAGAGACGGAAATATCTGAATTCCTCGAATCCTGTAAAGAGCAATGAAAGGAACAAGGCATTTGGTGAATACCCTTGGGGAAGTAAAGATTCCAAACGGTAAAACAGAGAACTGAAAATGCAAGGAAGAGACAGAGAAACATAAAAAAATTCTGAAGAGGGGATTGATGGGGATGCAAAGGTATGCATCTTTGAGATCCAGAAATACCAGAAAGGCCTGAAAAAGAAGGGAAGAAAATAATGTCTGCAGTGATAACATCCAAAAGGAAGGCATCTTGAGAAAGGTGGTCAACAGGGAAAGATCCAGAATTGGTCTCTGTCTGACCATCCTGGAATAAAATTCCTTCCCTAACTGGAAGGGAGGCATGGCTTGAATGGTGCTTTGAGCCAAAAAAGTGAAGAACCTCTGGGAAATGAGAGAGCTGTTCCTGGGGAGGTTGAAGAGTGCCTGAAAAGGGAGAAAGGGACTTCTAAACCATGACAAAGCCCTGACGTTTAATGGACAGAACCCAAGAATCCTGAAGTAAATTGAAGCCAATTTGGGAGGGACAGGGAAAGACAGTGAGACAATGGATCCTAGCCAGGGGGAGGAGGAAGGAAAGCCTTAAATAGAACCAGGCTTGTCCAGGAAAGAAGGTTTCTTGGCAACAGGAGTCTGAGTAGACTTAGCAGGAGGCACTCACATAGAACTCTTCTTGCCCTTTAGAGGGGGGCAAGATTGCCTATGAACAAAGGCTGATTTGGAGAGAGAATTCCTCTGAAATTTAAGAATAGGCAAAGCAAAAATATGTTTTAGTTCCTGCAAGGTTTTGCCTTTGTCTTGGAGAGACGTGAAAAGATCAGCAGCAGCATCCAAAAAGGTTTTTACTATCCAGAGGAGCATCCAAAGGTTTGGCCTTAATGTCATCAGACAAAACCTGAAGACAAAGTCAAGAATAATGCCTCATAACTGAATCAGACAGCAGCCCTAGAAGAAGAATCAGCCACATCATAGCTACATTTGATTGAATGATGGGCAACTTGAGAAGTAGAGCTCAGCAAGGAAAGGGCTGAAGACTTCCCCTCAGATTCAGGAAAGTCAGCAACCACCTTATTAACATGAAAGGGAAGTGAAAACATACCTGGTCATATGAGTTTTGTAGCTGACGGCCCTAAAGGACAAAGTGTCAATGCTGCATACTTTCTTGCCCACCCTTTTCCACTGCCTACTATCCTTATCTGAAGGCAACAACTTGGTGTAGGGGAACAACTTGGTAGGCTAGTCAGAGGAGACTGAGACTACAGAAGGGTCAGCAGAAGGGCATTTATAAAGAAGCTTACACTCATCAGGCACTTTATAGGATCATAGGCGGTTACTAGGCTAATGGCCCTGGGTCCTTACAAGCCTAGCCAAGAGTTTATCCCCAAAAAAGAAACCTCAGTCAGCAGCTATTGCCCCTGTCAATGAGGGGACAAAGGTGGAACCCCTGAGTCAAATTTGTGATTTCCCATCCACTCAAGGTTGCGCTTGAAGAGGATCAGCAAGGTACTCTGACATGTATGGAAAGTCTATTCTAGAGATAGGGCAGCCTCTGGGAGACAAACTTGTCTCACCAGCAGGTTTTGTTTATTAGATTTAGGCCTATCAAGTTTGTAATGCGTGAGGAGTAAGATTTATGGATATGTAGCATCTCTAGTAGGGCAGGATCCGATATTGCCTTGTAGGTGAGACACAGATCACCTCTGAGCAATCTGTTTAGTATCGAGCAGAGTGATAGTGATTTAAGCCTGTACACATAGGACAGGTTTTGGAGGCCATGGATTCTCTTTGTGAGGTATTTCTGTGGCCTTTCCAGTTGGTGCAGGTGTTTGGAGAGGTACATACAAAATGGGGCATTATACTCAATTATAGGTCTAATAAGGGAGGATTACAGAGAGGTAATAACCTCCTTTTTTCTGGATGAAATTCTTTTACTTATGAGATGAACCAAGTAAAAGGCTTTTCTGACCACCGCTGCCACATGATGGTCGAACGTGAGATTGTTGTCAAGCTGAGTACCCAGGTCTCTCACCACAGGTTGTGTGCTTAGGGGGTTGCCGTTGATGTAGTAATCAGTAGGGGCTGTGTTTTTACTGAATGGTATGATAATACATGTTTTGCATTTAACTTAAGGCCATGACTTTGGACCCAGTATTTGTGAGACCCTCTTGCAGTATGTTAACATCATTTGTGGAGATAGTGACAGCATCCACCTTACAGTCATCCACAAACTTGGTCAGCCACAGGCCGTTTGTCTTTGCTTGGACCTCTGAGAAGTAGATGCAAAACAGTAGGGGTCCCAGGACAGACCCCTGGGGAACAGCACTAGTGACAGGTCTGCTGTCGGAAGTGGCAGCACCTATTTTGACCTAGCGGGTCCTATCTGTGAGACAGTTGGCCACCCATCTGACTAAATAGGGATTAACACCAAGTTGTGTTAGCATTTCGATGATGCTTGAGTGGGGGATAGTGTCAAAGGCCTTGGCCAGGTCAAGGTAAGCTGCATGTACTGACTTTCCCTCATCCAGAGCCTTGGTGACAGTCTCAAAGTTGTCAACTAGGTTCAATAGGCAAGATCTGCCTCTGACAAATCCAAACTGGGTTTGACGAATCTGAATTTATAGAACCTGCCTGGTTTCTTAAGTGCAGGAGGCTGAGAATCAGGGGCTACAAAAGCTGCCGAGAAGGTATACAATGGCAGCCAGAACAGGAGGACCATCAAATGGTTAGAGAGACTCCATCTGCAGGAGCTCATAATACTGTTTTTGAATATCAGACACTTGAGAACAATCCCACTTTAAATAATCCATCATATGCATAATGGTATCCCTAAAGGAGAGCTCTTCCAAAGGGGAGACTGGACTTATGAAGTCCTCCTGAATGTAGTCTAAGGGGGAAGGGATTTGGGAAAAATAGGTCAAGAATTCTTGCCCCGAGTCCAGTTCCTCATTTGAGGAATCCAATTTCATAGGCCTCTTGAGTGGAATTGGAGGATCAGATTAGAACAGAAACCCTTGAAGTGGCCACAAGGCAATCAAAGCATTAAATAAACCCTGAGTGAAATCCTGTCATTCACATTGGGGATCCTTAACAGGAAATGTGCTTTGTTTTCTCTTTCTGCCAGAAGTCCACTTGAAACACCATCTGAGGGTCAGATCCCTAATGTGACTATATAATGGTAGTAGGAATCTCCTCCCATCCTTTGGATATAATCAGCTGAGGTTCCCTATCAATGTCAGGCACAGATGTTTGAAAAGCCTCAAATGATGTGTGAGAAGCCGGATCCATGCCAGCCTCCAACAGGGTCAAAGCAGAGGTATTCAGAGCAACCACCAAATGGTCCACCAGGCTTTCTCCAACATCAACAGAGACATCCAGGGGATGCTTCACAGCAGCCAGATCAAACCTAACTTTTTTAGCCTTCTTCTTGGGAGTTGGCTGGCCCTGGGATGGGAAGATTCTACCATATCATCCAAGTCACCAACTTAAGACTTTGATTCTCTAGGTATATGGACAAGGAGCAGAGATGACTACCATAGGGTCTTAGACACAAACACCTGACAGACAGAACAGCATGTATGATAGTGGGAAGTGCCAAAATAAAAAAAAGATACTGATTGTGACAGTCTTTATGGGGAATCTGCCTCACACACTGACATTTTCCATTTCTGTATGACATGAACCCAATCGAAACAAAAAATAGAAGAAAGAAAAGCAACTCCAACGAGGCACTTATCTGAAAAAATGGCTTGGTAACCAGCACAGTAGAAGGGCATTCATACTGACATTCAACAATGGTATTCAGACTGACAGCAAAGAAGTTCAGAGTGTGTACATCTGTATGTCACCTTTATGCCCTACACCTTGCATGGGAAGCATACATGTGATGTATGATGCCTATAAAAACTAAAGGCTTTGGTATACAGGCTAGACATTGGGCTATCCTTGGCAGGAGATCCCTTAGGTAAAGAATACTACAACAGTGATATGAAAGGACATCTGTATAATGCCATGCGAACAAGTGTTAAAACGTTATTTAGAACAATCAAATATGCAAATGATGAAATTAAACATGGCAGAGTGATTTGGAAATTTGAAAATTAGCATCACAAGCCATTCTAATCATTTACTGTGAATGGCAGGCTTTTTTGTGACAGGAGCTTCAGTCACGTTATGATGCTATGAGTAACACCACATTTCTAAGACAGCAGGTGTCACCTTCAGAGCCAATGTCCACAATACTGGAAACCACTGCACTCATTGCCACAGACTCATCTGTCAGTGGCTAACAAATTATCACCTTCATAACCAAGATGCTGTCAATTGTTATCATGTGAACGAAGACCCAATGTGGGATGTAGTAATCATGTGCCACCCTCACATGGAATCAAGGGAGACGGGTGGACTGTTAATGCCAGTAGATGCAAAAGTTTGTGTACCATTAATAGTCCTGTGCACAGGCAGCTGTCGGGATCTGACATGGGACTCAGATTTTTGCAGGTACTGGCCTCATGAATTCTACACCAATTCCTTGACCAGCACTTGGAGGAGCATCTTTGGTTTCCATGGTGAGTAGACAACAATAGGTATACTATGACACAGCACATTACTCTGAGATTCTAGGCCACTGACAACACTTATATTACCATTAAGGCCCCCCTTGCTCCACACAGTATCCATAATATTAACCAGAAAAACTTCTACTTTACCAACCACCAGTACAGTGTATTATTTACAATATAGCTGTGCACCATCCAGATATTTCCCATGATTTCTACATTTGGCACATATACTACATGCAGCCTACACTAACAAGCTACTTTTCACTTTTCACGGGATCATCTAGCTAGCAAGTGCACACACTGCCACCCACAAATTGTTCAATATGCTGTTTCACTGAATGCAGGCAACAGGCCACTCATAATTGTGCCCACTGCTGCATATTACAATTGATATAGCATTTGCCTTCAATATAACTTGGAAAGACTCTCTAGTATACCAGGTCCCAGAAGGTCTTGTCTGTTCTATCTTTATTAAGGATATAGCAGCCATTGACTGTATAGGGCCGGTATAAGACCTCTGTTTCTGGTGTGGTGAACTTTTCCTGCCTTTACTAGTCTCTTATTGCAATGACAAGACATATACAACTGCAGGTTATACATGTGACTAAGTGTGTGCGTGTGTGTGTGTGTGTATATGCATGGCTATCCTTGCATATTTAGTCGCCACAGACCTGTGTGCTACTATGCTGTCACCATTCAAACACTGTGCTATAGTGTCAAAAGCAATGGGCATGGTATCACTACCTGCCATCTGTCAGCACTGTGCTGATAGCATGTTATGTGACCCATGTACAGGAGGCCTCATATCCCCCATAGAATGTCTTCTAGTATCTGTCCATATGATATACTATTTACCATACAGAGTAGGACAGCAACCTATCCTCACCTTGATAACTGTTCTCTGTCATGTTGAGTCCCAACAGCAGGACTGTAACCTGTTCTAACCTTGTTCTCTCCTTCTTGGGATGACCCCCCCCCCCCACCAATCAACTGCGTGACACTTACTGATCATGTTTTGTTTTATTTTTTTTTTTTTTTGCACTACACATCCCTCTACCCAATGTCTATGCCTGTTGCTTCCCTGCACTGTTCTGGGTACACAGCAGCCCTGAGGCCAGTTACTTGCTGCTTACATTCCTTGGATAGATTGGTAAAGCAGTCAGTTGATTAGCTTTCCATTGTGTTTTAAGAGAAGTCAAGCATTATTTCTTTTTCCTGGCAGTCTCCTAAAACGGGATGTTAAAGATCACTTACCTCAATTGTAATGCATTTTATAAATAACATCTATTTCCTGAGTGTAAAAGAGTATTAATAAAATAGTTGATAGTTTTGGGGACAGTCTGGCACAGAATCCATAAAAGAACCACTTTGTGATGGAATAAATGACTAAAAAATTAATTAAATAACTGGCAGGAATGCGTAATTAAACAATACTCCTCTTTCATCTCTTCACTGTTGCAAGAAAAAAGACAATCCATTAACACCTCCAGTATCACTTATCATCTCAAGTAGTAGCAGGCATAAAACTATTTTCCTTCAGGAGCCCAGGATCAAATTTATTGGATTTTATTTGCTTGAGAATGGGCACAAAACATTGTGTTTTGTTGCCATACCTCTCAACTGTCTGGATAGTTGCAGAATGTCCAGGTTATTGCCTCATATGTTTGGCCTGTTTCTCATAAAATTGTGTATTTTGGGCAAATCACTGGCAAATCATTTAGGGCTGAATTCAGAAAATAATGGTACACATTTGAGTTTCAGACTTCATATCCTTCAGAAAATCCAGTCTAATACAAAACCTTATAGTCTATTATCTTTCTATATTTCTAAGATCAATATTTAAAAAGTATCCCTATTGTTGGTCCTGTATTTGTGGCTTTGTCCAGATTTCTTGGTCTAAGGCTGACAAGGTATGTTTCTCGCCGCATGATGTAATTGACAGTCGCTGAACTATGAATTTAATTTTCATATTTTATAATTACTCTGATATCACAGCATCTTGAAAAAAAGGACAAGGTTTTTTTTTTGTTTTCATTTTTTTTTCTACTTATCACTGTTTTCGAAAACTGCAGTGAATTCATAGTATTTTTGTAAAGTGAAGAGGATGTAAGGGTGAAAGCCTTCACATAGAAGGGAGCAGGGGACTTGTCCACTACAACAAACATTTGTTTTAATTTGTGGGTGGCCTGTCTCTATAAAACACGGTTCCTTAATGATTACTTTTGGCTCAATGGCTTGTGCATTTCGTTGAATAATATGGTATTATGAGAGTCAAAAAGATGCATTTCATGGGGTTGGGTGTGAAGGGGACACAGTGAAAGCAAGACAAATATGTTGAGTTGCATATTCAGTTACTCTGTTATTCAAGTGAAGTTTAACTTTTCAGGTGTATCAAGTGAGATTTTGCATTGCAAAAATATGCATCACAACCTTTTATTATGCTGGGCAGGTTACATTATATTAGCAGACATTTCATAGGATGTGTGGGGGGTTCTAATAGTTTGCTACACTATCCGGATTCACAAAGATGCTGTTTACAAAACTGAACAACTATATATTCAGATACATAGATGAACCAAACTGTGGCAGAAATAAGCGATTTAATGACAAACCTTTTTTGTTCTAAAACAGTTTGCCACATTCCACCGCTTAAATCATCATCTACATGTGACAAACTGTTTTAGAACAAAAAGAATTACGTTGCTAAATTTACCTGAATGCTACTATGTATACAGGTTTAAATGATGTAATGTCTATAGTAAGTATTTTAAAGTTGCATGCCAACTATAGTAAAATATGATTTCTAATGTGTTTCTTATGGTTAACTGTTTACAGTTTTAAAGGTAAGTTCTCTTTAAGAATGTAGTCATGTGACAATAAGAGCTTATAAAAGTACCTTCACATGGTTATTTTTAAATGTATCTGAAGAAGTTTGAATGTTATATACTCCAAATGAAAGTGCTTATCATTTGGATTTTTAATAGATTTTTAATACAGTATTATTAAATTGTAGACACTTGTTGTTTTTCAAAGGTTTTATCATTAGAACACTTAATTTCTGCCACTGTTCGGTTTATTTGTGTATTCTGATACATTCTGCAGATTCCCAAACAGTCTTTAACAGCACTCTTGCTATAAAACAACTGTCTGATGGCAAAGTGGTGCATGAATTTCACCTTCCAAAACTTCTATTATAACAGTAGTGTTTTAGCTGTGAGTAAACTCCCATTCAGCCCCTTCTAAATTCTGTGGCTAATACATATACCAACTCTGAGGTTACATAACTTCAGGTTAAGGGAATTAGCTCCTAAAAACTACAAACTCACATTGCTATATTTACCAAGTGCCACGAATGGCGAGCTAAGATTTTGCTGATCTGCCACCAGTTATCTATCCCCAAAAGTGCAATCACTGGTCCATGTTAAAATAATGCTATAAATAATGTGACCATGAAAGAAGACCAGATGAAATACCAGGAAGTTTAATTTGTGTGTTTAAAAATGCCTGGTATGTTATCTTTCATACATTCTTAACAGAAAAAAAATGTTTATGTCCCGGATATCTGGAAGTTGGCTATTGTGGTACTAGTCTACAAGGGGAACCCTTTCACAGACCCCAGTCATTGGAGATCAATCATCCTCATACGTATATTGGGCAAAATGATGGTGAGTACCATCATGGTACCTTTTCAGACAGACAAGGAAACCTCTTCAAAATGGTCTATGGCAGTATGGTTTTCTCAAAGGTAGGTCTTGCATGTTTAATCTTAAGTTTTCAAGAGTATGACCACTGCCTGATTGAAGGTTAATTTGTCTATGAAGCTTACCTAGTTCTGGCTAAAATGTTCAATACTGTACCCCATAATAATACCAAAAACTCAGGAATCTGAAGAAAATAAGCCGTAATAATCTGGGTCTACAACTGGCTACAGTGGCTGTAAACAACAGATAGGAATAAGAGGGTCTTATTCTTTCCATTACACCGTCAGCAATGGAGTTCCTCAAGGCTTTGCTCTGGGACCACACCTGCTTTATATCTTTTTCTCAAATATCAAAATTGACTATATTGTCTGGCTCACCAGATATGCAGATGACTACAATCTTAGGAGCATTATCATAACTCTGCGGACACCATCAACCTTCAAGCAACAGTCAACATCACACATAAATTGTGCATCACAAATGACCTTCCCTTTATTTTCACCTTAAATGCTAAAGTAATGCAGAATTGTGACATTTGGTAACCCCAAACTAGGTATACACTACTGAGGGCAATTACTAAAAGCTGATAAAATAGTAAAAGATCTTATAGATCTTAGAGTACCTGTAGATGACAACCTTTTATTTTATTCTGAGAGTTTCTGTTTAAATGTTGGGACTCAATGCTGAGTCTCAATACACCTAAATACATTAAAAAAATAAAGACTAAAATACAGAAGAAGAATCAGTATTGAGTATTGCATATTGATCTTCTCCTTTAAACTTATTTTTTCCCAGGGGGAAATCTCCTTAAAAGCCCCCCCCCCCCACACACACACACACACCCTGAATCTATAGATACCAACTTCAAGATTACAATACAAAGAAAAGGGAATATTCTGAGAAATAGAAATCTTGTATCTAATAATGTAAGCTGAAACATTTGGAAATTCAGTCTGCACAATATGGGACCCTGCATTTTGCATTACCTGATGCCCATATGGCTGCTGCCATCCAAATAGAGTTGCCCACTAATCCTCCATGTAGTAGAGTGTCTAGCAGAGAAGTATGAATAAGCTCCCCATCTACCTGAGCAGACTTCATCAGTAACCCTGTTGAAAAAAAAACCTTGTTCATTGGATGGGAAATTGCAAATTCAGCCCAAGTCTGTCCCCATGTCTCTGATGGACAGACATCAAGAGTAAGTAAATTAATCCCCAACTAGCATATTGCCCCACATAACCCTTATCTACCTCCTTACTAACATACACCACCATATAGGCATCCAACAAACTCTGGGACAAAACTGGGTTGGGTTACATGGCTAGACTTGTAAAGACCATGGTGATTGTTAGCATCATATGAACCTATGAGCATACAGAGCATGAAATAACCCTTATTATTTGAATGCCTTTGTTTAGAATATCCCCCTGGTGACTTGAACTCGAGAGAACCCTCTGCCTCTATAAAAAATTAGCATCACCTGTATGATAAAATATGGCAATTTTATATCTCAAAGTTTTCCATGTCTATGGAATAAACTCCCTCTCTCAATTAAAGACACATCATGCCATCACAGCTTCAGAAAAGGTAGATGGTTACATGAAAACCTATAAGTTCCAACATGGACTGCAACGTATCAAGCACCTTGGTGGCCAACAGACCATAAGCTTGTTCGCCAAACAAATGAACGTATGAACCCACAGGAAAATGCACACTCCCTACATGTTAGAGTACTATATCTAAATAGATGAGTGTGGCTATAGGTAATATTTTCAGAATTCACAAATAGCCATACAGATTGTTAGCTGAAGAGCACAGTATGTCTACTAAACCTAGAGCTAGTCAGTCAGAGTGATAACTTCTGCATTGCTTTAATCTGAAAAAAATCAATATCCTCAAGCAATTCAAAACCTCCAGTGTTAATGACAGAATATAGAAGTCAGCAAAAATATAAAGGAGGTATAATGTAACTTGTACTTTAAAAATAATCAGATTTTTTGTCTTCCCAGATTTGATTACTTTCAGTTATAAATATGAACATGGTGGGAAGGGAAAATTTAAAAAAAATAGGTTGAGGCTATATTGTCCTCCTTTTTGTCAGGAAAAGCAAGCATTAAGCATTTTGTATACACACAGCTTTCCAAAGTGAGCATTTTCTAAACTATATTACAGCATAAGATGTACAAAATAATTCAGCAATTAAAAGCAAGAGCAGGCTAAACTTAATGATTTATAATACTGTTTTGAGCCTACTGAAAACCATTAATTACCATTGGATTTATTTAGTAAAAAGGCTTAAAGAAATTAATAAAGGTGTGGTGCCTTAAACGTCACATATGCTTTACTCAGTCCTCTTCCAAAAAATAATCTTAGCTTTACCTATAGAGGCAATTTAGAGTGGTAAATCTAATGCTTGCATAATGATACAAACATTCCTGTGATAAGAAATAGTTCTGAAAGAAATCACTTCAAGGAAATGAAAGTTGGGATGCAATGTGATGACACTGCATGTTTTAACAAAAGAACACATTTCATGACCATTGGGAAGCTGATGGAAATCACTACAATCCTATTTTCTGTTGCTGTAAAGACAGACATACAAACGCAGCTAAGAATTGCTAGCATTGACTAGAGTGTGCTCACAAAAATGAACTCTGTTTAATGTGGTTCTGTAAGTCAAACTCTAAATAGTTAGAGAGCGCCTGGACTGTCAATATTAAAGTCTGTCAAGATGCATGTTGTTCTGATTTAGTGCTGAGGGCATATACTTTTAAACTCAGCATTGAATTCTGCAGTCTCACTGTATATGTTATAGCTGTAAGCACATTTATTTCCTAGTAACTCATTGAACATGCACAAATTCATAAGTATATCCAATTTCTATCCATCCATTTTTGTATGCCTATTGCCTAATTGATTTTTCCTAACCTAGGGACAAACTGTAATTAATGAGTCTGGTACACCAGTACCACTTTGTTTATTCCTTCTATTAACTATATCTTCTTAACACTTTTCTCATGAACCCCTTGTTCAGTATCATTTACATACAGAGCATTTTTATACATCATTGGAAATGACTTCTTCCACCTGTTTATGTAAACTGTTCAATTAATTCTCTATATAAGGAAAGAAAATCAAGCTCTTTACTTCCATTTTTGACATTTTTTATCCAAAAAACAACCTGCATTTTGATATTGTATATTTGAATTTAATAACTACAGTACCTTCATTTAACTTGACTTTTCCCCTGCAGTTTCTACCTTCCCTGTCAAGAAATTAAAAACTATTTATACTAAAAGACTCCCACTTCTCATGTTGAGGCTATCCATATATTTACAGGATAATTCATACAGTCTTCAGCAGGACAGATGCTGCTTAGGATGAAATGACTATGGGCATTCAACACAATGAATTTTAATATAGTAACCCATATAAGAAATGGTCATGGAAATGCTTCAGAAACCAGATTCTGGAAAATTTGTTTTTTCCAAGCAATCCAAATACAGTCAGACCACAGAGGCCAACAACATTGCTCAGTAGAAAAGACTTTTGCTTCATAACACTTTTATTCCTGTCATCCAGTTACTATGTATGCGTGTGCGTACAGTTTTGTATAGTGTTTTCAATCTCCATAAATGAGGATTTTCTAGATAGTCCTTAATTACTCTCTACTTACAAGATACATTGAATGGGAGAATACCTTAATCTGCGCACATAAATTCAACTTTAACTTCTATGGTCTCTTTCATGACAAATATGCCAGAAAATATTTAATTCCCTCAATTATTCAGTTGACAAGCACATAATCAGAAATGAAACAAATAAAAAGGATGTGGATGATATATAATTACCACTGACTTACACAACTTAATTTTCCCTGAATTTTATGACATTATCCTTATTAGACCTGGGGCTCTCTGTTCTAGCAGAATGACTTATAACCAATCTTTTCTTATTTCATTTTGTGCGGCCTACTTGTGTGTTGTTGCACAGAATCTCTATGGCCATGTCCCATTTTATCCTCTTTCCATCACCTGTTGAAAGATGTCATGCTTATACTTGCCCTTTACTAAATTTACAGTTCCTTTGTACATTTTACACTGTTCTGGGGTTAAAATGAAGGTAATACCATGCCTGTTGTCATTAAATTGTATAGCTTGTAAGTGTGGGTATGAGTGCATGTGTTTGTATATGTGATCCTGCAAGTGTCAGAGAAGTGGTCACTTAGACAGAAAGGGAGTGTGTGAATCATATACTTCAGACAAGCTTATGAATTAAACACTTGAGACAAGCTTTTGTGAAATGCCCTTTGATGGGCAGATTGACTTGCTTTACACAATTTATGATGATTATTTATTTCAGTGCTACTGTTACTGGTTATGCTATCTACCAATGTATATTTTATGATGTAAAGAAAGTATATTCAGATTATAAATATGACTGGCAGGGAGAAATGCATTATGATTCCATTCATTTTTTACCATTGCCATTGAAGACTTAGAGACTTCAGGGCAATGCTGGTTGTCCTATTCCTTAGTCTTATAAAGTAGTTAAAGAAGAATTTGAAATGCTAACCTACATTTATGGGCTGCTTTTGTTGACGTAACAGAATTTTACACATTTTTGGTAATATGTCTGATATTCTTGTTGATATTGTTCTTGATACGTTTTGAATTTCCCATTATCTTTAGATCTAGTTGGACAGCCATTCCCATACATTTATCTAAATAAGCACATAACTACTTGGTGACATTTTCTGCTGTTGCTGTTACAAGTGAATTTTGATAAATTATCATGTGATCTGATAAGGTTAGTTCATTGAAATCCTTCAATTCTGAGACATTGAATTCTGGGGGTATGGAGGCTTTGAAGATGAAAATCACTGGATTATGATTACAATTAACTGGGGAGGGAACATTAGAAGAATAGTGTAGTTAGATATATATATATTTGATTTACACACATGCACACAGACAAACACACACACACATATTTGGGACAGGCTGGCACAGATTTACCCGCTGTGCCCCCTCCTGCCCAGACTATAAGGTGGTTATCACTGCCACCAGAGACTACAAAGCTGGCTACCTAAGGCTCTTGCAAAGGTACCCAGCTATTCTTCTTCTTCTTTCGGCTTTTCCTGGTTAGGGGTCGCCACAGTGGATCACCTGTCTGCTCATGATTGGCAGTGGAGTTTTTACAGTGTTGAGTTGCCAGCCCAGTGTCAAACCTTCCACAGAAGGCTCACACATGCACGCACTCACACCTAGGGCCAATTTAGAGTGTCCAATCCACCTACAGCATGTCTTTGGGATGTGGGAGGAAACCGGAGCACCCGGAGGAAACCCATGCGACCACAGGGAGGACATGCAGACTCCGCACAGAAGGCACCCCAGCCGAGGATCGAACCGGAGAACCTCTTGCTGTGAGGTGGCAATGCTAACTGCTGCACCACCATGGCTGCCCAAAGGTACCCAACTATACTGAGTGAAATTAATATTGATACAACTGGAAATGTTGACCAAACTGCCAGGCTTCAGGAGTGGCTGCAGTGTTACCAATAGATATAAGAACTTTCAAAGGTTAAAAATTCTCTAACAAATGACACACAATGGAAAGTTTAAATATAGTTTAAAAAAAATGAAAATATGAAATATCTATTTACAGTAAACACCAGAGTTTCACTCACAAGCAATATTAAAAATAACACAGCTGGAAAGACTCACAGTTACAGAAAAACAATACTTAACTATTCTTACTAAATTTTCCTGACTGATCTAGAAAATTACTGTTCCTACTTACTTAATAGAGCAAGACAAGATGAAGTAGGTGAGGTATCCTTCTGTGGCAGGTTCCAAGAAGCAGACTACCCTGAGACTTCTCTCTCACCTAGTATTAAACATTATTTTAGTGATGGATTCTAGAATGAAATCACATACATCTGGTCATCTGACTTCTGCTTTCCATGCAACCCCTTATTGCTATAAACTGACAGGATTTAGTATATACATGTCAATAATACACAGACAAGAGCATTGCTCAGAACCTGTGCAGCTTCTGGAAATCATAAAACAATATCAAACTTCTACTCCTCCTACAGAGACTAACAAAGCATGCTTCTTACATACATTGCATCTCTGGCTTCATTATAAACTGTGAGATAACATCTTTGTGGCCTAGGTCTAGTAATTTAATTTCTTACTATTTTCCAAATATAGCTGAAGCTGAGCTTGACCTCTTCTCTTCCAGTATCCTCTATTAACATACATGTGTATATATATATATATATATATATATGTATAATTCAGTTACAATACAGTCAGGATCCACTGTTGGTACATTTTTAACACAAGCAACATATATATATATATATATATATATATATATATATATATATATAATTCAGTTACAATACAGTCAGGATCCACTGTTGGTACATTTTTAACACAAGCAACATTACCAATCCATTTTCAACACAGGCATCTGTACAAATCAGTCTGATATTCAAATAACATAATTTTTTACTAAATTCCAGCTAGCTGTGCTGGCATATGTTGCATATCCACTGCCCTACTTCTTCTGACATAGGTGACCATACTTCATTTGAAGCATGAACTACTACCTTGTTGCTGTCAGCCATATTATCTGCTTTTCTGTTTTTACTACGTGTTTCATTCCTCAGTTACACTTGCCTCCTAGAACGTGGACTGTAAAAATCATCTATTTCCCTTCTTTCCTCTCAAGTGTACATGCAAAATTTTCTGACTTTCTCTTTAAAACGTGTCGTTCCTTCACAATCATGCTCACTTTGCACTTGATGCTGTCTATATCAATTGAATACACTTTGGGCTGGATTCCAAAAAACTTGCTTTAAATATAATCAAGCTATTCCTATAAGGCCTGTCTATAAAGTAGGTTTACACTGGAGTAAGTCACTAACACCAAGAGGAAGTCTTTTAAAACTGGGCCCAGACAACAGAAAACTAAAAATTTGGATAGATCAGTTGAAGTGCAAAACATTTTTGCTGCACTTATTTTTTTCCTGCAGTACTTGTAAATTATTAATGTTTCTTTATTTTGTAGAAAATTTCATAAAGCAAAAAAGTTATCAACATCATAACATTAGCCATTTTCACTGTTTTAGTGTGTATCTAGAACTATATCTTTATAGACATAAATATGATGACTTAAGAGTAAGACATAAAGGAGAATTATTTATGTACAAGCAAGTGTGCAAATGGAATCTTCTTTGCTGTAAGCTTATCTAGCAACAGTGTATCACGATGAAATGTCTATAAACTTTTATAACTGAGTTTTTGGCCTAATATAACAACTGATGAGACAGTTCTGCTGAAAAGTAGAGATAAATATGTGCAGAAAAATGCATAAGGGATGATAAAAGAGATAACCCAATGTAATCACAGAGAATGTCACTTCATAAATTCTCTCATCTTCAAACATTATACTGAGCCCACTGTGCAGATGGTTTTTAACCAACTCAAATCTTGTTATAAAATCATTTACATCCATACACCTGAAGCAAGAAAAGCATTAGGGTCTAATTTCCTAATTTAGTGACTTGAGCAAGATTCACATGAAATTAGCAATATCTATCATTTTATGTTTCTAGCAGATGGCAGGGATAAAGAATATTACTGTGTAAAGCCAAATAAGTTCTCAGCAGAAGGAGAGTAGCACGTCTAATAACTTCTTTAAATTGTAAATTAATTAATATGAATTACAAACATGAGTTTAGATAATAAACAGACCTGAGGTGAATTAATATACTAGGACAGCAATGTAAAATACAAATCCACCTAGTCATGGCAAGAAATCCATGTGCTGTGGCTAAAACCTTTTATTGTAGTTGCCATTTTTCTGTTGCTTATTAACCATAGCTCTTAAGGAAAAACTGACTGGAAAAGTACAAGTAAGAAAACAGAAGCTCTATAATGTATTATCTTTAAAGAAAAAAAAAAACAACTAGGAAATCTTTGAACTCGGCTTCAAAATTAAAAAAATAACAGATGAAATAATAATATAGCAATAACCGATGATTGGGTATGGCATATTGAAGGTTTACCCAAGGTTGGTGTGGTTTAATCACAGGGTGAAGATTTGTATTGCTTCTTTTATTTGGGGAGGGGGACTGTGAAATCCAGACAGTTTAGAGGTTTGAGAGGGTCAGGGAAAAATACAAGGAAAGTCAGGTATGTTTCTTTAGTTTTGCATAATGTACCTGATTTTCCTTGTATTTCCTCTACCCTCTGTACTTACCTCTTAACCTCTTAGCTAAAGAAAACTGCAAAGTCTTGGCATATATTAATAGAAGACAGTCTGGGTGACCAGACTTTTTTTTCTATTGGTATATGCTTGATTTACAATGGGTTTGCTGGTTGTGGTGACCAATCAGCATGCACGCTTTTGAATGTTACAAGTGACTATTGTAAAATTAAAAAAAAAATAGTAAGCATATTAAATTAGGATTCATATGTTTAAAAACAAGCTGTCAATTTAAATATGATACTTATCTGCACACATGATTGAACAGTGTTTATTTGCGTCATTTTTTAAATGAGTAAATTGACATCTTCAACCATAATAAAGAAAAAATGAAAAAGAAAATAGGAATTCAAAATAAATTATAAGAAATACAATACATCACCAAGGGCACAATAACTTCATTAAGTGCAAGTAAAAAGAACTCTACATTAAATAAAACCAGGAGAAATCCCAGTTAATAATCCAAGAAAATATAGTAAAACACATTATAAAAGTGGGAAACCACAAAAAAAGAATACTTATGCCAAGATATACCTAATATAACTGTCAAAAAATTCTAGTAAACAATGACAATCTATTGGCAAAACATCAGAGCTACGTGTGCTATATGGTGAATAATACAATGCTATTTTAACATATTGCAAAATAGGAACAAATTAATAGATTATGATTGGCTAAAAGAGTATGGAAACACTATATTATAGATGAGTCCATTCCAATTCATTTAAAAATGTTCACATCTTTCTGCAACAATGCTCAAAACAGATTTAATACAAAGTTAAGAAACAAGAAGTAAATTCTTCAGAAAAATGTAAATTCATCAATTTTGCATCCTACAAATGTATATATCTCACAAGTTAACAGCAACAATAAAAAGATATATACATCTGTGCTTATGCTGAATACAAATGAGGATTTGCATTGTTTAAGAATAGTTAATAGAATGTGCTTCAACATTAAATGACTTTAGCAAGTAAAATAAATAACTACTAAAGGATACGTGTCAGCAAGCTGACAAAGAAGTGGTTGATACAAAATTCAAGTCATACGACATTATTGAAAATGCCTGCTTGTTAAACAGGGATGTCAATGACATATATATGTACTGCAGTGCAGGTAATAAAGCCCAAAATGACCGCTCAGAACCATTCTAATCTTATTCATAGCGGCTATAGCTTTGAAGTGGCCATACAGGTTGATATACCACTTAATGTTATGAAAATGAAAACATTACCTACATTTTTTACTCACTCCCTTCCCAACACCCATGTAGTCCCCAGCTGCCTGCCCATCTTCCACTTTTACTCTAACTGTGAATCTCTGCCTGAGAACCTTTTCCTGACTGTCCTCTTGTATACTCAGGTATTCAACCATGTGGTAGCTCAGTTTTAGCTCTGTGAAGCAAGGGGTCTAATTGGGAGTTATCAGTATGGAGCCAGGGGCCATCAATATGGAGCCAAGGTCCATAACTCATGCTCTATGAGCATCTAGTGCAGTAACATCAGGGCATCATCATCTTCTTCCTATTTTAGTCTAAAAGCTGAGTGCTCTGGTTTCTACCAGTGACTGCACAGCTATCACTCTCCCCTAAGTCCTCCCAGTCAGAATAGGAGAGCTAGCCACTGGCCACCCCATCCTATCCTCTACTGACCATCCATTATCTCACTGTTGGTTTCAGTTACCTGCACTTTAATATAAATGCTTATGAATAGTTTGGAAGCCCAAAACTTAAATAAGCAAGCCCTCCAATGGTTTGAGTCCTACCTACAAGACAGGCAACAGGCAGTACTGTGGAAGGGTAAACTCTCCTCTCACCTCCCCATCAGACTTGGAGTTCCCCAAGGATCAATACTAGGTCCCCCTCTTTTTTCTATCTTTATAAATGAACTTAGTGCAGTCATTCCAGAGGCTACCTGCATTCAATATGCGGATGACTCAACCTTGATCTGCTCTGCCTCCTCCCCTACAAAACTTACCACAATAACCCAAAACACCTTCAACAAGGTTGAAAATTGGCTATTAAACCAACGACTAATGCTAAATCCCAACAAAACTAAGTTACTTCTCTTCAACCCAACAAATAGGACCAAATCACCTTCATTCAACATAACAGCTAATAATGGCACCATCATCTCCCCAGTAACCCAAACTAAACTATTGGGTGTCATGATCAATGACAACCTTAGGTTTGATCTACACATCAATCAAACCATAAAAACTGTTAATAAAAAATTTGGCAGCCTCTATAGGATCAGATCATTCCTAACCCCGCAAGCAAGAACTGCTATTGCCCGCACCCATCTTCTATCAACCCTTCTCTATGCCTCCCCTCTCTTCTCCCACCTGAGTAAATCCGATCTAAAGAAATTGTCTACATGCTACAACCACATTGCTAGATTTGCAACTGGCTCACCCTACCGGACCCACCATTGTCTGAACCTGAACCTCCTGGGCTGGCTGGAACTACACTAACTCCTCCAGCTCAACCAGCTCATAGTTGCCCATAAAATACTCCACCACCCAGACACTACTCCAGCCCTCAGAAACATAATTCGCCCCTATAGTAACAATCGAACATTTCGCTCATCCTCCAAAAGACTAGTACTTATGACCAAATCACACCACGCTGCAGGTGACTCCCTCTTCGCCAACTCTGTCGGTAAATACTGGAACTCACTACCAGATGACATTACCCAAGAACCCTCACCAATGCTATTCAAACACAAACTTAAAAGCCACCTTATGTCACATTGGTTATGTCCCTGTACCAATCCTGACTAGTACCCCTATACCCTCTCCACCTCCTTAACTTCATACAAATTACCCTAACAGTCCATCCAAACAAGATGATCAATCATATTAACTAATCTAGGTATTATTGCCTAAATAAAATATCCTAAACCTAGGTAATAAGGTATCAATTACCTACTACCACAACTTACAAAATGTCTCATGCCTCATGGATGGATGTATTCTGCTATGCCTGTAATCAGCCTGTATGTTCAGTAACTGATATCATTGTACTATCTACTTTTTCTTTCTGTATTCACTGTTACTTAATGCTATCTACCTAAAAAATTTGTAAATTGTTATGTGTTTGGAGCTTTTCTCCCCGGGACTCCGCTGAAAATGGATATGTATCCAGTCGGACCATCCCGGTCAACAAATGTAAAATAAAATAAATAAATAAATATAGTGTACTAACTGCATAACACCCATATATTCTAACCTAGTATCGTTATTTCTTGATATAGCCTACATTTTTCATAACACATCACTTCAGTCTGAACTGGACATCATTGCAAATTCCCAGTTTCTGTTAAACTAAACATATATCTTGCAAAGACTGCTTCTTGTTTTCCTTCTCTGGATTTAACTAATCTCCCTACACATTTCTTCCACTGTGATTTATTTTCTGACTAAATGTCAGAGCAGTCTGTTAAACTGTTATCTTCTCTGCTAACTTAACACTGAGTCTAATTTAGAATGCACAGAGAACCTTTAGTTTTATGACAGGCAATTTCCTAGTTCTCTAATGTTTCAGGCCTCTGAGGTACAGTTGTCATGCTAAACATTTGAACTGGATACTTTTATCCAAACTGGCATTTTTCAAGTGTCTTTTTTATCCAGTAAGAAATGATTTATGCACTTTTCTAGGCACAAGTGGATATTTAGGATCTAAATTAGTTAGCTGCAATCACATTGCAGTGATTCCCAGCAAACATCTAATCATCGATCCTAATTCAGCAAAAATCATTTCAGCGCTTCGCTGAATTTACAGAGGGCAAGAAAATACCCTACAGCACAACGGACCGACAGCTAAGGAAATCAGACCCGCTCCCCAACTATATATACCAACTCTGAGATCATACTACAGTGGAGAAAAGGGCAATGTTGTGCTGTAGGGCAAGTATTTCCTTGCCCTCAGGAAATTCAGCAAATCGCTGAAATGAATTTCGCTGTATGAGGGTTGATGATTAGGTGTTCACTGCAATGTGATTTCAGCAAACTAATATAAGCCTGATATTTAAGCACTATATCTAACATTAGTAATTTAACAACTGACTCTGAAGGCTTGAGTAATTTCAAAACCTATACTGGTCCAATAAAATGTATTATAATTCATGTTAGTTGTACTGTCTCTGTGTTCCCTGGTGGTTAGGAATGGACCACAGAAAGAAGTTAAAGTAGTAACAGCCATGTCTATTTCAGAGAACTATTTCAGGGTAAGAGTTTATCCAAGAGTAAATGAGATTAAAGGAAAATGGTTGGAGTTGAGCGACAGAGTGACAGAAGCAGTCAATAGGTGGTCTGTAAAGATTAGGCTATTAGGAGGGAGGGCAGAAGTCAATATGAAGGAATGTATGAAATGAACCCCAGTACAGAGAAATGAAAGATCGATTTGGATGAGAAAGAGAGACAGAGCTGGAAAAGATAGGATAAGGACTACCAAGAGTCAAGGAAGTTGGGGAGTGCTAGATTGTTTAAGACACTGTCTATGGGTTATGAGTCCTAGAATAACATAGATAAAAGGTGGGTAGATGTGGAGGACAGAGGTGAGAGTGGAAGTTGAGATGTAATTATGATAGTAAAATAGGGTCAAATAAAACAGTTACTTGCAGGTTGAGGGAGAAAATGGTCTATCAACATGCCAGGACCAAGCTAATAGGAACATTTTGAAGGGGCTTATAATTAGACTGTTTTATAATGAATGGAGGATTCAGAGAGCAAAGGTTCATTTACACAGAAGATGTGTCAGAGCTGAGAGAAAATTACACCTTTTCCAGATTACCAATTAGTGCAAGAGGGATCTGAAATTGCAGTGGGGAATGGTGCCAAATATCATGCAGTTTTAACATGTTGGAAGTTCTCAGTGGCAGGCAAAGATAAAAAGACTGTTGAAGTGAGGGAGGTACTAACTACAGTAGAAATTTATGGTTGAATGTGCTGAAGGGCAGATTAGGGATTATAAAAAGGCTTAGGGGGCTTTTAAGTACTAAGGAGACTTTTTGAGTATTAAATGAGATCTGGATTAATGAAAATAACATTTGGGATAGGGAGGAAGTGAGGGAGGAGAGAGGGCAAATAGTGTGAGGCTTAAGAAAGGTAGCATGTGTTCATAATTTCCAAATGAAGCTATTTCACAGATGATATAGAATGCAAAGTATTATTAAAGAAGAGTACTGTTGGGATGGGTGTATGTGTGTGTGTGTTGGGGGGCAGTGCACACACGTATGGTGTCACAGTGACTTCTGACACTGGAAATCACACTGCCTTCTTCTACTGCTGTATGTGCTAGGATTACCTCAGGGTGTATCATGAGAAGTAATTACAGAGGGATGCACACCCATGGCAAAGAATAGTCAGCAGTTGGTCACTACATGTTCAGAGATTGATTCCTGACATTGATGTCCAGAGAAGAGGGTTCTGAACAAGACTTTCTAGGGAGCTGTATGCAAAGGATGAAAGTCTGGAATACATCCCTGAAACCTGTAAACACAGATAGGTGCTGTTGCCCTGCAGCAGAGAAGTTAGCAGAATTATTCCTGCCTGAATGTTGAACTGTATTGACGAGTTAATCTCTGCCTGTATGGTGATCTGTGCACATATAGGATTGTAAGTGTTTACCAGATTAATAACTGCAAGGGCCTTTTTAACCCTAGCTATGCATTCCAAATCTCTGACAAGTTTTGGCACCCTTAGTAAGTGTAAGCAGGGGCCTGGGAGATGAACCATTTACAGGCTGCTTGTGTTCATTACAAACATGAGTGCCAGACCAGGGATGACTTTCCTATTCCCCATCTGTGTGTGCAAGTTACATTTGAACTGGGTTAGGAAGGAACTCAGCTTCACACTGATGGGGAGTCTGTACTAGAGAAGGGGAGTCTCTGGGATACTTACCTGTCTCTCCAGCAGGTTCTATTTTTATCACAGGCAAGGTTTAAGTCTTTAGAATGAGTAATTATGCTGCTGTTTGTTTTGCAGATATGCAGGAAGTCCATCAGAGTAGGGTCTAACAATGTCTTCTATGCCAGACATAGATCTCCCTCAACAGCCTGTCAGAGACAGAATACAGGGATAGGTTCCTGAGGTAGTCTGCACAGGACATGTTACTTATGCCCTGCATTTTTTTTAGTGAGGAACCTCTCTGGATGCTCCATTTGTTGGATATACCTGGCTAGGTACATACCAAAGAGGGCACTGTACTCAATGATAGGTCTAATGAATGCCAAACACAATGTAATAATGAATTTCTTGAACCTAGATGCCATATATTTGTTTATAAGTTGCACAACAGAGAATAATTTCCTTACTGCTGTAGACATGTAATGGTCAAAGACTACATTACTGTCTATGTGTGTCCCCAAGTCCCTGACTACTGGGTCAGCTTTTAGGGGTGTGTTGTCAATATGACAGTTACTGGGGGTGGATGACTTTCCAAAGGATACTGTTATGCATTTCTTGGCCTTTAGTTTTAGTCCATGACTCTGACACCAGTTGTTTGTCTGTATCAGCCCTTCCTGGAGAAAATTTATGTCGGTGGGGGTTCAATGACAGCTCCTAATTTGAGAACATCTCCAAATTTAGTCAGCCAGAGGCCATTGACATTGGCTTTGACTTCAGATAAATAAATGCCAAAAAGAAGCCATCCTAGAACTGATCCCTGATGGACTTTGACTGTGATTGGCCTCTTTGTAGAGGTGGACTCCCAAACTCTAACTTCCTGGGTCCTGTCTGTGAGCCAGCTAGCGATCCTCTGGGTGACATAAGGGTTTATACCTAAACTCTTGAGTTTGTCAATAATGCCCAAATGGGGTGTTGTTTCAAATGTCTTGGCTAGGTCAAGGTGCACAGTGTGAACCATTTTTTCCTCATCCATTGCTTTGGTGACTTTCTCAAAGAAGTCCAGCTGATTGTGTAGGCATTACTTGCCATTGACAAAACGATCTTGGGTTGGGTCCAGTGTCTGGAGTTTCCTATGTCACTATTGATCGTTTCCATGATAATTCTTTCCATGACTTTTCATATGAGACTAGTGAGACTTATTGGTATGTAGTTTCCATGGTCTGTAGATGACCCATCTTTGTGCAGAGGGATAACTGATGCTGTTCCCCATTCATGTGGCACAAAGCCTGTTTGGAGGTTACAGTTAAATAACAATTCCAGACGCCCTGATAGGTCATATCCCATGCTATTCAGAATGCATTCCGGGATATTGTCTGGGCCCAATGATGCAGTGTACTTGGCCTTAGAGAGAGCATTAAGGACCTGTTTCCTAATAACAACAGAGGAGTTATATTTAATGGTATTTCCTGAGAGAAGGTTGAGGGAGAGACAGGGGTAAAACTTGAACTTGTCAGTCAGTAGGTTTACTATATCTTCTGACTCAGTATAGGTGGCTTCATTAACAACAAGCTCTGTTCACAATTGTGCATTTCCTTTGAGGTTGCAGTCATCATAGCTAAAGAATGTCTTGTAATTGTCCTTTGCCTGGGATGCAAATTTGCCTCAAATTTGGCTTTGGTAGTCATTATTTGTTCTCTGAGTTGTTTGTTTAGTTTTATGAGACTGCCTTTATCCTGCTAAGTGCTGCACCTCCTAATTTCTGCCATGCTTTTCTTCTTTCTGTTGTACAGCCTACCGATGTTGTGATTCCACCAAGGTAGGTTGTTGTTTAAGTTAGTTCTGTACTTCTTCCTGTTGGCACAGCTGCCTCTCTGCAGCTATTAACATGCTTGCATAGGGTTTCTGCAAACAGTTCCATGTAGGCAGCAGTGTTCTCAGGGTTTGTGGGGGATTGAAATTTTGATAGGTTACCATTTAATAGTAGGAAGTTAGCCCTGAATATTACAGGGTTAGCTGGGGTTCCAGTTTGTTTGTTTTTTTCTTACTTCAAATGAGACCATTTTGTGGTGTGATTTTGCCAGAGAAGACATTACACTAGGGGGTATGCAGCACTCTCCCATATTATTGAGGAGTCAGACTAGATATAGTATGGTTGCACCCCTAGTCGGTATATTGACAATCTGGTCAAGGGAGCATATATTTACAAAATCCAGGAATCTCTGTGCCTATAAGTTTGGTGTCATCTATTATTCTCAGTTAATAGTGGGGTAATTAAAGTCACCCATGAATATAGTATTGGCTTGGTTGGTGGGCATTTCCAATAAGTCTAAATACATGGTAAGGGTTTCCTAGGTCATAGAGGGAGACCTATAGCCTGCGAGGAAGTGCTATTGGATTTTGCCTAGGATGATTTGAACTTGGAGAAGCTCAAGTGCCTTGTCCTGTTTGACCAGTCGTGAGGTATATTTACTTTTGATGTAAATCAATACATCTCCACCTTTACTCCCTGTTTGCGTAATAGCTGGTCTAAATGTATGGAAGGCATTATAACCTTTCACTGTCAGTGCACTGTCTGCAGCTTTAAACAATATCACAGTGACCGACCAGATGTCAGCATTCTCTAGGGTGAAAAGAGTGGAGTTTTTTGTTTAGACTCCTTGCATTAAACAGTAACACCTTTAGATTTTCTTGCTTTGATTTGATATGATGCAAAGACTTTTAGTTTGGCATTGCCTAAAAAAGACACAATGGGGGAGGACAATGTTTTAGCTAATATTCAAAAGCCTAGAGGTGAGAGGTACAGACCATTCTTGGCAAAGCAGCATGGTCTGTTGACTATCTCCTTCCATGCTGACAAATATTGGTCCCCCTTAGAATGACACCAGAAATTAAGCCAATTATTAAAATCAGTCATCTTTTGTTCATATTGTGGTGTCATCCTTGGAGAAGGTAAAGTGCTGCTCATTGTTAGGCTCATACCTGCCTAGGCCACATATTCTGAGAGCTCCATGATGTCTCTCTTCATATAGTCTAGGGAGGTATGAATCAAGTCATTTATATCCACATGGACTGTGACTGAATCGTACTGGTACTTCTGGTCAAATGTCCTGAGTGTGTGCGTAATGTGATGGATCCAGGCCCCTGATTAGCAACTGATGGTGACTTTCCCCTTACTCAGCCTGGTGAAAGGGACATCAATTTGTCTCACAATGGAGTTTCCAATGACCAGAATATTGGACTGTATGGTGGCTTCCACTATAGGCTTAGATGTACAGGCTCCATGAAATGTGGCTGTATGTGCTGATATGATTATTGTTTTGAAAGAGTGCATTCAAGGATGCTGAGGGTATTTTGTATACTTATTTCATCTAAAAGGTCTTTGGGGTTTAGGAAGTTTATGTGTCTGCTTTGAATTGTGTGTGATGTGTTCAGTGTGTGTACTATAGACAACCTTATTGACATTAGATGTGCTTTTATATGAGCTTTGCCTCCAGTGACATTGTATAAATACATCCCTCATACTGTATCAATTTGCTTTGAGAATTAATTGGTTGCCAGTAAGCATGAAGCAATTTTTACATTTCTTCAGGATGCCTATATCCACCAAGCTAGTAACAGAGATAGTGGGGAAGTTTATATCCATGGCAGCAGGCCCTTTTTATTGGTAATGTCAGGAGTATCCAGTTTCCAACTCTTGGGGCAGTGTTTGTCACCGCAAACTAGTTGTTTTTTCTGCAACTAGGTACTGGTGAAGTTTCAGTGGTGCTTTTACATGAAAATGTCAACTCAAGGTGTCTGCCTCTATACAGACCACTGCCAAACACTTAAGGGAAACTGATAAGTAGACCCTGATGATTTACGTATGAATTATTTAGGCAGATAGCCTGCTGGCAAACAATGCTCCTTTGCTTCTTTTCTCACCAGAAGCAAAACAGTAGCACCAATCCCAAGATGAGAAGCAAGCCATAGGTGTTTGGTGACCCACATGATGCAAGGGTCTTTTGGTTTGCTGTAGCCTTTTCCTGGCAGATGCCTTGAATAGCAACCAGACTAGTCAAGGAGGTCAAACACAGACACTCAACCAGAAAACAGTCATGTTTTAGTGCACTCTGCTCTTTCTCTCACCAGGAACAAAATATAAACACAAATTCCAAGCTGGCACCTATGAAGCAGTTATTAGGCTTTCCAGTGGTCAGCAGTCTCCACAAAAAATGTCCCTATGCTCCTTCTCCCACCAGGATCAAAAGAGAAGCAGTAATCCCAATATGACTACTGAGAGGGAGAAAGTGAACTCTCCCATACTTGGTGGTCTTGGAGTAGATGTTTCAGATTTTAAGGGTAAGATTGTAAAAATGGGTTAATATCCTAAGCTGCAGTGTGCACTAAACAGTTAGATATGAAGGAGGCGGTACCTTAAGCTTTAGCTATTTTAGTGGAGAGTCACTAATTTTAAAAGAGCAAGATAGATTCGGAAGGAGGTGGGCAATTTGTATTCTGGTTCTATGGAATATAGTGGAATGGCCAACAAATGTAAATAGTTAAAAGAGAGTGATTTCACAAAATTCAAACTTTGTGTTTACACACAATAGCCAACGAAAGAGGAGAGGGAGGGAGATATGTGGTCAAATTAACATAACGGGCAGGCAACTAGAAAGAGGGTGGGAAAAAATTTCTGTTGACTCACAAGAAACACAGCTGTGGTCTCTTTTCTAGTTTAAATATGCAGTTAAAAGCAGAATACAAGTAAAACACAGTGTAAAGAAAATAAATCACAATATACAAAATAGAAGAAGATAATGAAACAATACAAAATACAAAAAAGCAACAACAAACTGACCTCCTATCAAGTTGTGGCAGAGTCTGGGTGAGTTTTCCCAGTAAATCCCTATCGATATATATATATATATATATATATGTGTGTGTGTGTGTGTGTGTGTGTGTGTGTGTGTGTGTGTGTGTGTGTGTGTGTGTGCGCGTGTGCACATACTTGAGCATGCTTGTGTGCATTCGCCTGCGGGCCTTTGTCACTTGGTAGAGTAGAATAACATTTGAATGAATACCAAAACACTGAAACTGAAAGTCTGAAAATTCATTTTATTGGATTACAGTTAATACAAAATATCATACAGTGAAAAAGGCTTTAAAAAGTGGTTTTGTGTGTGTGTTTGCACATGCATGGGTATAACGCTATAGTTATACAAATGCATGGAAAAGACAAAAAAATACACACACTGGTAGGTCACTGCCGTCACAAAAGCAACAACTGCATTAACAGTTGTTATCTATAGGTATCTTTCACTGTATGACTTTTTTTTACTAATTGTAATTGAAAAAGTGAGATTCTTCTGCACCCACACATCTAGCAACCATTGAATACTTAAACATTGCACTGTCTCCTACTTTCGCCATATGGAAGCTCATCTGTCACCTCTGACAATATTTATTTTTCTTACCACCCCTATCAACAAAGAAGATCTCCATTGACAGCTGTCAGTACAGGCATTATTATTCTTACCCTAACAGCTCAGCTGCTAGACAAGTATATCCACCAGAAGGCAATTCACCACCTCACCACCAAACATGATAACATTCAATCAAGCCTAGCCACAGCAGATAGTGCCATGCTCTCATTTACCAATCATCTCTGCTAACATCTCAACAGATGAAGGAGCAATTTTCCCTAAAGTCTCAAAAGCTTTGGACATGGTCAGTCACGCTTCTTCCCTTTTATTCTTCCGCCTGTAATCTCTCCCTTTATGTTAAGCTAGGTTTCAATAGTTACCCAACCAGTTGAGCTCAGTCAGTTATGTGGTCAACCCAGACATTTCCCTCTCTGCCTACAAACTGGGTGTGCCAGGGATCAGTCCTTGTACCCCATGTTTTCACATTATTTGTAGATGACATTATCAGTGTGCTCATAGTTATCAGGTGTCTGTCATCAATATTAAATTTTGGCTAATCAATTCCAGATTGAATATGAATACAAAAAATACACACACAATATCTTTTTCACCCAAGTATATCACAATGCCTAAAAACTCATAACCAAATAATATTTTATCCTGTTTTGCATCTGTTTTCTTGTTGGAGTGTGCTTACTGTAGCCATATACATAATATATCCCATTGTCATATGATTATTCCTAAAGGAGTTTGGATATATAAATCTTCAACAACCCCACTTTCCCGTTAGGGTGTCATGTCAGCTGTCTCCACTTCTCTTTATTCTGAGCCACTCAGAACCATTCAGATCCAGTTCTCCTACCTTCTTTGAAAGTCATGGCCACCTGCTTCAGGTCTTTCCTCATGCAGTCTATCCATATCTTGACTAGATGAACTTATCTCCATTTGCCTTCTTCCTGTTTTTCCAGATCTGATTTACAAATAGTCTTCTACTTTCCTACATATCAGACCAAGCCACCACAATTTGTTCTACTTGATGTCTGTAACGGGGGCTTCTTTGGCTTCTTGTCTGATGTCCTCATATCTTCATCTGGCACATAGTGTGCATCCTTCTACCCATCTCAGTCAATTTATCTCTGTCATTTCAAGCTTCCTCATCTGCTATGCCTTCACAACTCAAGATTCTGAGTCATACAGGAGCACTGGTCACACAATTATTTTGTACACCTTATTTTTTTAACTTCTTTGGCATTCGTCTTTCAGACATTACACCTGACATTCTGTGCCAGGACCTGTAGTACCTCTGAATTAATTTTTTTCCAGATTCCTTATTTGCTGCCAGAATCACTGTTTTGTCTGTACTTAAGTTTCATCCTGTGTGCCTCCAGTTTTGCATTCCTGTCCCCATGCAGGGTCTGATTGTAGTGCCACACCATCCGCATGCAGCACCTTCTGTGATCTGTCCCTTCCAGCTTATTTGCTGATGTAGTTCATCACTAGTATGAACAGTCACAGCAGAGTTGAGCCCTGATGCACATGCCTACCACTGGGAACCTGCTGTGAGTCTGAATATTGCTTGTACATTTATTTGTGTGCCTATGCAATGCCTGCACTATTTCTACCATTGTTTTTATGACTTCAAACCATCACAGGACTGCCCAAATCAACCTTCATGGAACCTTGTCTAATGCTTAATTCAAGTCTAGGAATGCCCATTTTGACTCTTTCCTCATCATCAGCTTCTTCTCCATGATTTCTCTGATTGCAAACATCAGAGCAGCTGTTTTTCATCTTGATTTGAATCCAAACTGCTTCTTTCCAATTTTATTATTACCACTCCGTGTATTCATTTATCAATCACCATTTGCAGCACTTTCAAACAGTGTGCCAGGCATTTGATAACTTTGCTTGCTTGCAGTTGTGAATATCCCCTTTATTCTTATACAATATGTCCCAAGAATTCTTATTCTACACTTTTCTGGGATGAGCCTTTCAGTTTTTATGGTGAAGAACACCCACAGAAGCTATTTCTTCCCTAAAGCCCTCAAACATGTGGATCATATCTGCAGTGACTTCATTTGAGCTTCTCACTTTTCCTGGCTTCATCTTCTTTAATGCACTTTGTACTTCTAGGGTGGGTTGTACTCCCTCTTCCAGAGTGAGATGTGCTTTCAGCAGTTCAGTTTCTGTAGACTTTTTTTTTTAATAATAATTTTCTTGAAGCACTCCTTCCATCTGCCCTTGATGACCCCTGCCTGCAGATTATTGTTAGCATCCCTTAAGAATGGCATCTGCTTATGTTTATTATCTTTCTGTTTCTGCCTTGCAACCAGAATGAGCTTCTTCTTTTTTTAAAGTATTCTTATTGATTGTACCATATATGCAATATTTACAAGGAAGGGAAAGAAATGACGGCAGCAATATTATTTTCCACAAAGAGCAGTTATCTTAAAAAAATCAGCCATAAGCATCAATTTTTTCACATTTTGTAAGCAACATCTCTAATTTGTCCCAGCAATCAAAGTTAACAATATTACTTGTCAGCCTTAATTTGACTGTGTCTTTCTCTCCTTTGCACAAAGTATTAGCCAATTCTAAAAATTCATCAAAGGTGGAGACTCAGACTTCCATTTCCAGATAGAGCTTCTTTGTGCCATTGCCTAAATCACTTTCCAAAAGCTGGCAGAGCTTCTCTAATACTTTTTTTGCCATTCTAGCTGCTCTGTTATATTACAATTTTTACATAGTATTACTTTTTCAAAAACAGATAATCGTATTTCTTCTCATTATGGAGGCAAACTGGCATCGGAACAATTTCTGTGCATACTTTAGCATTTCTTCACTGCAATCACAGCTATGCTATCTAACCAAATCTGTCTCCTATATCAACAGCATACAGGAGTATATATATATATATATATATATATATATATATATATATATATATATATTTATTTATATGCATGCTTTTAAGTGTTAAATCACTACTGCATCATTTTTCTCTTATAATAACTGCTCTAAACAATAAATAAACGTAAGATTTTTAACTATAGTGCAGGAACAAATTAATCCACAATTAGTTATTTTACATGTTGATTTATTACTGTGGTATTATTGCCTTAGTGTATCTTGCACATTCTATAGCCTGAGTCTTTTTGGTGTTACATCGGTAGTTATGATGGAGTGAGACTAGTATTTATCTTAAGGAAGAAAACAGATTTGCGGAAAGAAACTGTTGAAACGGCACAGTTTTACTCATGAGTAAACCCACGTGTCATGGTTTACATCTACCTGTACCCATCCCAAAGAATGATGTTCACTTTGGTTGCAATCCTTACACAAGCACATCAATTTAACACAAATAAATCTCAAGCCCATAGCAAGACACGGCCCATATCTTCTTAGATATGAATCACTGCATGCATATCACCAACAGCTGACACAATGGAGTGCACAGGAAATTAAAGTAGCCGCATTACTGATTCAGCTGTCATTATGCAAGTACAGTGAGGGAGTAACACTATCAAAGTGCACATGACAGAACTAATCTACATCATAGAAAATGTGCCCAAGGGGACGTAAGGCTGTGCTTGCTCACCTGGGCAAAGAGGTGCTTTGTTGTTACCACATGCATAGCAGCAGATAGGTCAAAGAGGACCAGCAAAGCAGAGTGATGAAGCAGTTCATCATGTAAAGGGAGAGGAAAGGAGAAGATAGTAACGTTAAAAAAGGAGGACCTGCAGGCAAAATAAAAGACTAGCAGATACATAAGGAATAACTTTGTGGGAGACAGGAGGACATGATGTTAGAAGAGAATAGCAGCTGGGGAAGGTAGTAATGGACTGTATTTGGGAGAATACAGGGAGAAAAATAGATTGGAAGAGCACACAAACAAACATAAAACGCTAAGGCAGACGGGGATAGTGAGTGTCACCAGTGGATGGGAACATACTGACAGAGTGTGGAATGTTGCTTGTGGGAGGACTAACATACCTCACAAGCTTTCCTGAATAAAGCCAGAAGTAATGGAGATATAAAATCAGACACACTTTTTTAACTATTGTATTTATAAACTGACAGCATAAAATGTTTTTCATTAGCATGCATTTTCTGAAGGATATGATGTCTGAAACTCAAATGTCTGTCATTATTTAATGACTTCACCATTCAGTAATTTGCAAAAAAAACAAAGTGTATGAGGAACAAACAATATGAGGCAAAAATCTAGACATTTTGCAAAAGTTTGGACAGTTGAGAAGTATGGCTTGGATAAAAAGCAGTATATATGAATTGATACAAAATATATTGAGTGGGACAAAAGGCAGGGTAACACAGGGATAAGGAAATGGTGGAGCACATGGAAGGTACTACACTCTCCCAGAGGTCTTTGCTGGCCTGATATGTCAGGAATTCCAGTCAAGCATTTCAACCAGCTATGGCAGTAAGCTGTGATATGGGCATTCTGCTGCTGGTGCCTCAGATGTCACCAGTCTACACATCTGAAACTGAGTGACCAGTATGGTCACACCCAGACAACTAGGAACATTTGCACCTCTCCTGAGTAGTGGCATTAGAAGCCCCTACTGACTGCATCCAGGTCATATTCTGCAAGGTGGCCTCTTTGCTGAGAGGCTGGCCGGGCATTCACTGTTGTTCTGGTGCCAGTAGGATCAACTGACATAGACTTAGGTGACTGCCACCACACCCCTGCCGGTGTTATTGAATACCTGTAGAAGGAAGAAAAACAAACAAACAGATAACTCATTATTACAGAAGAAGAAAATCTTTCTCTCCATTAGACACCATGCAGGAGCCCTGAGGTTCACAGTAACTGAAACAGCCATTGTCATTCAGAAAGGAGCGCTCAAGGACCGAAGTGTATAAGTATACACCTTGTATGCACCTTTGAGTATCACCTGATGTGGATCACTACAAAGCAGTGACGTCCTACACAAAAGATAAATAAAGCAGATGTACAGCACTCACAGAATCTGCACACAAACATATAGTATACATCCCCAGATCAAGCAGAAACCATCAGGATAAAAATGTGTTATGCATATGCTAGCAATTTAGAGGTTGCTGCAATAAATTCCCTCATTAGCATACCTACCATGCTGTAAGTCCCACATCAACATGATAGAAAGTGGTGTTTCTATTTTGTGAGAAACCAAACTAATATGAGCAACTGCAGAATCAGGACTTTACTGCATTAGGACAATGGCTTTTCAACTAAGTGAAATAGGGATACTGAGGAAAGACGGGACACTTGGTAATGTACTGCACTGTAGTCAACACACATGAAAGATGGCAGCAACATAGACAGATAAACAGCTGTAGTTGTGTGTGTCAGGATACCACAATGGCATGACACCATCTGGTGTGAATGTGAGTTAAGGTGTACTAGCAAAGTGCACAGAGAGCAGAACATGCTACACAGGGAATAATGGCCCCTTCACATCAGTGGAGGTATGGCAATGTATTTTGCAGAGGGATAAACAGGATTTGCAGTTTATAACAGGGATTCATCACACTGATGCAGAAAGTGGTGTCATGATATGTCCTCATCAGCAGTATGCACAAGAAAGGAGAAGGTGGAGCACATTGCAATAGGGGACAGGTAAGTGGACAATAAAAGCACTTCAAGGTAGTAAACATTTATATGGGACATCATCATTCAGTTACTCACCTCCACTGACAGACATTTGTAACACATATGTGCTTGACTTTTTATGGGCCAACAGGCGGGGAAAAGACTGGAAAAGTTCAGCATCCAGAACACTAAGGTGTTACTGCACACCCTATGGAGATATGACACATAAATCCTGGCCAGCGATAAAAAAGACAAGTCCTCTTGGTCATAATTGGAGGCTATATGAGGTTTTACAAAAGATAACCAGTATTTTACTTACAAACAGCAAGAAATGGGATCTTGCCAGGAATATGTCCACCATAGGAGGTAGACAATCAATAAGGAAGCTCATGGAGGTAAAGGAATCCCTGATATCCCTTTCTAGTGAAAAAGCATGGATCCTTGTATTTGTTGTTGGCCTGAATGTCATAGTTGGTCTGGTGATGTCTGCACAAGTAGCTATAGATGATGTATCAGGTTCATATTGACCATTACCTTGACATATAGTGTAGTGCAGTGCATGTGATGCAGGACCTATTCAACAAAAGGCTTCTGTATATCTATACTGCAGCTAGTTCTGGTCTGCAACTACAATGACCTTTGCAAAAAACTTTAGGTACCCATATGGTATTCAAAGCTTCTGACAAGTATTAGTTTTTCTGTTGTTTGAGGGGGTTCATGTAAAACAATGTTATCATGGTGCACGGTTATTCTACTAGTGGAAGGTCCAGCACAATAGGACAGTACATGCCTGATGTCAGCAGGTCGTCTATGGCAGAGGATGATGGAAATGTGCACTTGGCACAATCTGATGGTACATTAGCATTGTCAACAACACAAACAGTAGAAGCTTCACACACACTTTGACTGGGGGGGTGGTTCTAAACCTAGTCAAATACTCTGAAAAGAGTAATGACATCCAGTATCCAAAGAAGACATTGACAGCAATCATTTATAAGCTACCTCTGTCTGTAAATCACATGGGTACCAGGCCCTGTGTAAATTTCTTATTCCCCATTCACTGGTCTAGGTTGTGCATAAACTGGGCAATAGACAACCTCAGATTCACATGGATGGAAGCGTGTTCCACAGGAGGGGGAGTCTCTGGGACACACAGATGTCTCTCTTGCATGTTCTGTTTAAGTAACAGACAAAATTCAGGTCCTTAGACCTTGTATTTCTGGTACAGCTAGACTTACAAATAGGCAGAAGATTAATAACTATGGGGTTTGTGAATGCTTACAAGCCAGGCATAGACCACCCCTCAGTGATTTGTAAGAGAGTGAGTAGAGGGAAAGGTTTTTAAGGTGCTTTTTGCAAGGCAGGTTTTTTAAGATTTATATTATTTTTGTAAGGAACCTCTGAGGTCACTCTAGTTTCTGCATATGCCTGGTCAGTTACATACCAAAGGGACCACTGTACTGTATGACTGGTCTGATAAGGGGAGAGTACAGTGGAATATGACCTCTTTGGACCTAGATGCCCTGCCTCTAATTATAAGTAGCACAACATAACAGGATTTCCTTACCACTGTGACCATGTGATGGTTGAAGGTAAGGCTATTATCTATGTGCGTACCCAGATCCCTGACCATTCGGTCAACTCTTAGGGGCATATTACCGTCATGGTGATTAGCTGGGATGGTTGACTTCCCCAAAGGGTACAAGTATGCATTTCTTAATATTGAGTTTAAGACCATGGCTTTGGCACCATTTGTTAGTCAGAAACAGGCCTTCTTGAAGAATGTTGGTGACTGCAGAGGAGTCAGTGATAGCTAACAACTTGCAATACTCTGCAAACTTAGTCAGTCATAAACCTTCAGCATTTGCTTCCATTTCAAAGAAAAAGGAGCAGGCCCAGTACCAATCCCTGGGGGACTCTGCCAGAGACTAGCCTCTCGGTGGTGGAGATGACCTCATCTATTTTGACCTCCTGGGTCATATCAGTGATCCATCTGGCTTTCCATTGGGTGATAAAATGATTTATACCTAATTTACTGAGATTGTCTATAATGCCTGAGTGGGGCATTGCATTAAAAGCCTTAGCCATGCTGAGGTAAGGTGTGCGCACAGTTCTGCCCTTATCCATTGCTTTGATGATCCACTCAAAGAACTCCACAAGACTTAATAGGCATGACCTTCCTTTAACAAAGTTGAACTGTGATGGTTTCAATGTTTGCAGGTTACCTGTGACCTCATTTATCATATTTATGATGATTATTTCTATGGTCTGACATATGAGGCTGGTCAGACTCATGAAGTTATAGTTACCTGGACTGGTGATTAGAACTCCTTTGTCCAGGGGAATGACTTTAGCCATTGTTCATTCCTTGGGTACAAAACTTGACTGTAGGCTCCAAATGAAAAGTGATTCAAGTAGGCCAGAGAGGTCATGTTTCATGCTATTTAGTAAGCATCCCAGAATGTTATCAGGGCCCATCGATGTAGTGATTTTTGCCTTGGAAAGTGCAATGAAGAGCTGTTCCCTAGTAATGGTTTGGAGGGACTGTGGCATTCAATATTTCACTTGGACTTTTGGGAGGTGGGGAGAGAAATTTGAGATGAGCCTGTCAGCCAAAAGGCTGGCAATTGCCTCCAGTTCAGTGTGGGTGATGCCATTTACAATAAGTTATTTCATTGCTCTGTATTTCCCTTAAGGTTATGGACATAGCAGTAGAAAGCTTTGTGGTTGTCCTTTGCCTAAGAGGCTATTTTTCTTCAAATGTAGCCTTTAAGTATTAATTAACCCTCTTAACTGCCTGTTTAGAATGGTCAATGGGCTTTTAGTATGTTGGGTTTATTCTTTTTAGCCTTGGCCAAGAATTTTTTTTCTTTTGTTGTATAACCTATTGATATTGTGATTCCACCAGGGTGGCCTGCCTTTGAGTTTGTCTTATTTTTAATACGGTTGTACAGGGAGTTTTTAAATATTTCAGCATATGCTATGGTGTTTACTAGGTTTGAGGGTGCTTGGAATTTAGCCAAGGTGTCATGTAGTAGAGGAAGGTTAGCCTTGGAACAGTTCCGAAAAAGTTTCTGGTTTTGTTGGCCCCCTGGATTTAATTTTCTATTTCAAGCATTACTGCCTTATAGTCAGATTTGATGAGTGAGGGTCTTACATTGGGTGGGGAACACTGCTACCCTGGGTTTATGCATATAAGGGCAAGGATGTTTGTAACCCTGGAAGGAGAATGGAGCAACTGTTAGAGGATGTTGGTATTAATGGAGTTTAGCAAACACCAGACTTGTGCATTAGAAGTGGTACAGGATTTCTAATCTATAGAGAGATAGTTGAGATTCCCCATGAAGATCATATTGGGTTGAATGCTGAGGGACTCTAGTACAATGGGATAGGTAGTATGTGTTTCCTGGGACACGAAGAGGGACCTATAGATTGCAAGGATATGGTATGAGACCCTGTTTATGGTGAGTTACACATGTACGAGTTCCAGTGGGTCATACACTTTAACTAGTCTGGATGTGACGTTGTTTTTAATATAGACTAAGAGTCCTCCACCTTTAGTTCCCTCCTGTGTGGTAGCTGGTCTAAAGTCATGAAAGGCATTATAACCTTCATGACATTAAAACACATCTCTCTTTCTACTCTCTCCAGGGAGAGGAAGGCTTGCAGGGAGTGGAGTTTTTTATTAAGACTTTTAGCATTGAGTAATACCACCTTCAGATATTCCTTTGTGGGTTCAGTTATATTGGGAGGGTTATCGGTTTGGCATTCTCTAAAAAAAGGCAATATGGTGGTGGAAAAGGTCTTTGCCAATATCTGAAAGTCTAGAGGGGATAAGTGCACACCATCCCTAACAAAGAAGCATGCCTGTCAACCATGTTCTCCCAGGTCATCATATATTGTACCCCCTTGGATTGATACCAGTAATATATACAAGGTGTCTGATCAGGGACAGGCTGAAACCCCAGCCTCACCAGTGTCTGATGAACATCCTTTAACTGTAAGTCTTACCTAGACTACCAGCCTGTCAAGCAACAGTGAGATGCACTTTACCATCCAAATAACACACCAATACTTACAAGTCTAATTTACCCATATAAAAATCTTACAAACCTACATTCTGCTAACAAACTACTAGTTACTACTCAAAAATCTAACACTAAAGCTGGAGAATCCCAGTTCTCTAACACTGTTGGTAAAAGCTGGAACCTACTTCCAGGTGAACTCACATCTCTTTCTTCAACCTCTCTATTTAAAAAGAAACTCAAATCATACCTTACAATCCACTGGCTATGTTCCTGTACCAACCCTGACCAGAGTTTCTCTTACTCCTAGTCCTAGCTAACACCTATTACATTTCTCCCATAAACACTCGAAGGCCGTTACCTTCTAAACTGTCTTATTCTACCTAGGAACAACTGAATTCTGCATCTTTCTATCCTAGTTACAACTTATCCCCTTTCAACTAACTCTTCTAACCTATTATTAACTAGTATGTTCTGCTGTTCTTTCCTTGACTTTGCTTTGGGTATCTACCCATTCTCCTTAATCCTTTTTTCATTCCTTTTACAGTGTGAGTTATTAAAAAAAAATGTATAACATCTTTTATGTGCTTTTTGAAATCTTCATCACCTGTTTATTTTAACACCTGTTATTGTCTAATATGTATCTTGTCATTTAAATTTAATGTAATGCTTGTGTATGTCTTTTATGTGGAGCTTTAATCCCCAGGCCTGTACTGAAAATGGATATATATCCAGTTAGACTAGCCCGGTCAACAAATGTAAAATAAAATAAATAAATTTTTATTTAACAAAAAATTATCCTTTGTTCCATATGACTTTCTTTTATTAACCTTTCTTCTATTGCATGATTGAGTTTTCTTCTAAATGACTGTAAACTCTGTAGGCATCAATTCCAGTGTATAGTTTATATGTTGTTGGAAGGCAAGTTCTTGGTCTACAATATAGGATGATCCCTGACTTCCCACAACCGTTTACAAGATTACATATCTATCTCATCCACCTCCTATGATAAAGCTGCTCTCACCTGTAACTCTGCCCCACGACCAGGACAGGTGATGACAACTATGCCTTGTCAAGCCCCTAACCTGAGTATCAAGATAATATCTGATTCACAATGTGTCCTTTTCCTGCACAATACTACATAGCCTAGGTTGAATAAAGCATGCATATTTTTTGTGTTACCTGTGCAATGTCCCATAATTGTGAACCAAACTCCACTTTCTTGGCAGTTCTGTGATGCACTGCACTTGTTCTGCCTCACACGGGGTCCTGCTGCAGCTTAATCCTCTACTGACTGGTTACTATATTCCTTCTCCACTGCTCTAATAAGTATGGTAGGCCCTGTTGGGATGGTTTCCTGCAGCTTAAGCAGTTTCTGCACAGCAATGTTATGCAACATGGAGCACACTATAAATATCTGACTACAGGCCTTGCGTAAATACTGCAGAGTCCTCTGGCTGCATCTAATCAGCAAAAACATCCTTTAAGCAGACAAAACAGCTGCACCACAATATTCTGTGTATCTGAATGTGCAGTACTGTATACCATCTCCACCATGGTCTGAGAGTTACAGATGGGGTGATCATTCAAGTTTCCAATGAATATCTAGCAATCCCTGCAACAGAAATCAGTGACAGCATTATGTGTCACCTGATACTTGACTGCATATTACGTGCTTATGGTGGGTTCTGTACCTGCCTAAATGTGCACCTGCCAAGTACATGACCTGTGGTAAGTCACCCCACATGAAACATTGTTGCAGGTTGAACATGTGTAAGGTATAGCAATCACAGGAAATTATTTTGAGGTGTATGGACACAATACAGATCTTACACTAGGCACTGCATACCATCTGGCATCTGAAAAAGTGGGCTCCCTTCCTGCTGATGTAGCCCAAACCCTGTGGATCAGGTGAGGCCTTGATGGCAATGTGTGTACAATCAAAAACTTCCAAGACATCAGGAAAATGAGCAATGTTGTAGAACACCCACATAGTGGTGCTTCTCTTGTCAAGGTACTGTTGTTAAATTAGTGAGACTGGCACCTGAAAATTTCCTAGCATGTCCCCTGTATGGCAGTTAAGGGTCCCTGTATCTGCTTTAGTTAAAACCACACATACCTTAGTGTCCACTTGTGTGGGCAATTCATGCATTCCTTTGATTACACAGGTGGGAGACACAATCCAACAACCTCATGTAAGGTATCACTATCCAGAAAAGAATGGTCCGCAATCTTCTGCTCAGCCAAATGGATGTTAATACACAAAGCACTAGTGGTAGCATATGCATTGGTACTAAAGGCTGTGGCATGCTACATCATGGTTAGTTTTTCTGACAGGAGCCAGTAACACATGCTGATCTACTACTGTGGCAGCTATTGTATTCATACTGACATCCTGCTCACTGACAATTCCAGGCATTCAGAGTAGGGGACTATGGTGGCATTGCATGCTTCTTTCCTATATTTCTATATCCCTCTCTTATATCTGATGACATAATTTGTATATTTGCTGTCCTTTTGCATCTAAAACTAATTTCCCCGTCATTTTGCAATTACTTGCATACCCTATATGCTGTACCTTATTTTCCGAATGTAATCAAGCTAATTGTCTCTGAATTGCCTCCTTCATGCAGGTCACCATTTTTCTTAATATTTCAAGCAGCACACTCCTCTAAAGTTCTATCTGTACTAACCTTTATTGCACTGCAGTGATATTTCTCATCCATAAATGCAAATGCATCTTAGATGATTATTAGCTGAATATCAGCATATGAGTATGTGCGTTATTCATTTTCATCGAATCAGAAATCAGGGAAAATATAACTGAAAACATATTTAATTTATAATACAGGGGGCAAGTCTTCTTCACCCCTATTTTTTTCACCATGGTGCCGTTACTTAAAATATACTAACTCCATGGATGTACAGCTGTGAAGAAAAGAGTAAAACATAAGAGAGGACACTGGAAAGGTGTAAATGGTCTTCTACACTCACTTGCTTTGCAATCCCTATAACCTTAAACCACAACAGCAGTGATTGCCTAGAGCTTTCTACTGTGTAATCTAAAAATAAGTGCTTTCAGTAAAATGAGTTTCCAGTAAATTTGTTAAAAATCTTTATTATGTATAAAGATAGAATACATATTCATGAATCCTATAACCTTTTGTCTAAAAATTTCCTAGTTTCATATTCCTGTCAGATTTTTGTCTGAAGAGAGCAGTATAAGGCATGCTGTACTAGTCGTCACTGAAAATGTATACAGTTAAATATCTGTGGTCCTACTTACGGATTCCTTCATCAGTTTTACTACCTTTATTATCCTTATCTTGAACTGTCCTCTGATCCCTTTTTCTTCTTTTGACTTTGACCCTTCTCAGCATCAATATCTTCTCCACTGAATCCTACCATGAAATCATGTGGCCAAGAATTTGAGTTTTAGCTTTGCTATTAGGACTTTCAAAGAACAGTCCTAGCTAAGTTTCTTAAGTATTGACTGAGTAAACCTTCATGTAGTCCATGAAATTCTCAAAAATTTCTCCAAATGCACAGTTCAAAAGTTTTGATTTTCAAGCACACAGCCTTAGTTACAGTCCAGCTCTCACATCCATTGCTGTGTTACTTGAAACTATAGCTTTGACCAATTATTCTCAATATGATTTCTTTGCTCAGTAAAATCTTATCCAGATTTGCTGTAGTTTTACTTTCAAGGAGCAGACATATTTTAATTTCATGGCTACAGTCACCATCTGCAGAGATCATTGAGTTGGGGAAAATAAAATGTACCACCATCTCTACTTTTTCCTCATGTAGTTGAAAAGAAAAAAGATTATGTAGTTTTGCCCTATCATTCATTAATTTGTTACTTTATTAATTTATTTATTATGTTGATAAGCAATCCATCTTTTGCACATACTAATTTACCCTTCATCACAAGGCTCTTCATCTCTTCCTCAGTTTCAGCTCTGAGTCATGTCATCTGCATATCTGAAGGTTGTTAATACTTCTCAAAAAAATCAGCTCCTCCTTGCATGTTCTCAGTCTGACCATCAGCTGTCCAACTGCTCCATTTATCTTTAAATGCCCCCCAGTACTGTGCCCCAGGGCTGGGACTGAACCAATGGAGGGCTGGACAGGGTAAGTATAGTGGAACATTTTACAGTGTCACATATAATGACCCTGCATACCAGGGATAATTTTTGGTCTGCTATTACTAGGCAGAGCTAGAAATAGCATGCAAATCCCATCACTTATCAGGTCACTCCCTCCAACCCACCCACACATGCTGTAATTTTACTGACTTTCCATCTAGTGACTACATCACATCCCCATCACCAGAGATGTGTCTTTATCATGGATGGAAGCTTCACCATCCATTAGTGGGCAAGCAGACAAAGCTACTTTTTTCCACCCCTCCCTTCCTGGCTCCTCCAGTTACTGAATGACTAGTCCATCTCAGGTCATCTGGGTCTTAGTAGAAAAGGCTCCATCCCTCTACTCCATGGATCCAATCATCTCCCAGCAGTTTCATCAAATCTTTCATTTTCAAAAGTGTGAAGATTCATAAATTCATCCTATGTTGTTGATTGGATAGATCATTTATAGTTGAATATCAACATCGTACTTCATCAGTACTCTTCAAAGTGTGTCACTATCATCAAATTTCTTCCACTTTCCCCTTGAGGATAACAACCTAGTTTGAATTTATAATTTTACATCCATTCTTCAAGGTTGCATTTGGTGAGGATCCAGGAATCTACTTTGCTTAAAATTTAGGGGAGCTTTATTGCATACCAGAGAGATTCTATGACAGGGGTATCTATTTCATTAGCAAGTTCTGTTTATGTTAAAGTGCAAGTTTAATTCTTTACAGCATGTATTTATGGCATTGTTTGTTTTTTTGTTTTGCGAATGTGAAAAAGATTGCATAAATCCAGATCATTAGATGCTTCATAGGGAAGGCAAAAATTCTCCCTCAAAAGTCTCTAAGAAACAGAGAAGAGAGGCTCTATTTTAACATAATCTGAGAGCACTTGGAAGTCATGCTTATGATTTTCATTAAGAGAAAACACTAAGGGATTTTGAGTTGAGTTATATGCATGGACAGGTACTTATCAAAAGGAGCATTACATTCTAATAGCAGATGTATCCCTGTAGTCAGCTGGGCTGGGCAAAAAGACTTCTTAACAGCACTAGATAAATGGTGGTGAAAGAATAGTTTATTGTCTATGAAAGAGAGAAGATCTAATAACTGGGTCAGTTTGCATGGGGGAGTGGAGGGTCATTTATGTGGTAGGTGCATGGGTAGGCACATTTACCAAAGGTCATATCACTGAATTTTTGGCATTTAGATTTAGGTCATATTCCTAGCACCATGTATGTACACATGTTACACACTCCTGGAGAAACTAGGAGTCAGATGGAGAGTTTATGATAGCTTCACTTTTGTAGTCATCCATAAACATGGTTAGGTATAGGACCCTGATGTCAGATTTGACATCAGGGAAGTAAATACTGAACAGATGATAACAGCCCACATACACTGGGGATCTGTTGGTGAGACAGTTTACTATCCAGTGCATTACCTAAGGGAGCTCATTTAGTTTGGTTAGCTTGTCTACAGTGTTAACATTTAGGATACTGTCAAAGGCTTTTGCCAGGTTGATGCAAATGGTATGTACTAATTTCCCTTTATCCAATGCATTAATATTCAAAGAAGTTCACTACGTTTAGCAGACAGAACTTATTTTTAACAAACTCAAACCAGTTTGGGTTAAGGGATTGTAGAACGTCAATGTCCTTGTTTATTTGTTCCATAATTGAACAGATTTTGCAGTAAGTCAGTAAGGTTGTGCATAATATATTCAGCATACCAATTAAATAAGTACTGTCACAATATACATTATTACACTCCTTTTTTAAACAATTTTGAACCAGTCATTCTATATTAATTTCTAGCTATACGAGATTCCATGGGAGACAAATAAGGTGGCCTGGTATTCTTGTTTCTTTAAGAAATCATCACAGTTTGTTATGGTCTACACAGTCAAAGGCTTTAGAGTAGTTAATAAAGCAGAGGTTAATATTTATTTCTGGAAACCCTTTTTTTCTCTGTCAGTGAATATTACAAACGAATTGCTGATGCCTCTAGTCCTTTTAAAAATCATCATGTGAATCACGTACTTCTTGGATCATATATTACATGAGTCTAGCTTCCAGGATTTTGAGCTTTACCTTTACAGAACTAATTCAGAGAAGGAGTGTTATATAGAAAGCAATAGATTTCAAATACAGCATGCTTTTGAAGCTGCAGAAAAACACTAACTTTATTTTTAAATTGATAAAAAAAAATAACATCTGCATTTAGTGCCTTCTTGGTTATAACATCTCTTACTAGATGTTTTAACCAAGGTGTTATGGTGAGATACTTCTTTTATTATTTTAATAGTGTAAGGTGTTGTTCAATAGCTTCATATGTTTGCTGTGTCTAGAGCATTACTTTGCTAGCATGTGAAACAAGTACAACTGTTTGGTAATTTGAGTAATTTTAACAGTATCTTTTTAGGATTAGAAATATAGAAAGGCACTTACAAATCAAATTACTATTGTGGTGGTTTCCAAATTTACTAGCAAATAGCATAATTTTTCAGGATTAAAAAAATCAGGTGGAATTACATCACTTCTTGCAGTCTTGTTATTAGAAAGGCTTTATTGATCCCATAAAGCATCGTTCTCTAAGATATCTGACCGTATATCAGAGAACATATCCTTCTACATACCAGTGATATTAGGGTCGTTCTTACTGCACATGTCAAATTTGCCAAAGCTTCTGATATCACTGAGTATCAAAAACTTTTAAATGACAAAAGGTAGAAAATTGTGCATCCAAAGAGTACCGATTATTCAGTTTTACTTTCTTCATTAGTTTTTTAGTAGCCATCCATAGCCAGTTCAAAAAGACTTTAACTTAACTAGGAAAAGGACTATGGCTAATAAAGTAGTCAATAGATGCAATAAAACCAGGTTGGTCTTATTTGTTATTGAAAATTGTCAAGGCAGCTGGCTCTCTGCTGTAGAGGGATGAAGCCCTGACTGTAACCCAGATGACCAGAGTCAGAGTATTATCTCAACTGCTGGAGGACGCAGGCAGGAGGTAGGACTGAGGGGCTTATGTCCACTCCCTCATGCTAAGGGGGAGTGACCAGTGATGGATACTCATTTGTGTATATCACTGCAGTTGATCCCTGGCAGATACTGGGGATGTGTGATTGTTGTTGTGCACTGTGCACGGTGTTGCCAGGGTACTAGCTAAGTTGCACAAAGAGGAACAAACGATATGCTATAGGGCCCACTGCACACTAATCCTCTGGAGAATACATGAGCACACAGAAAGAGGGGTTAGGCCTTAAGGGAAAAACATTTCCTTGGCAGCAGTTTGAATCTGACCCAGGATCCCTTGATCTCTTCCCTGGTCAAAAAGGTTGTCAGTGAAAAGTCAAGGGAGGAGAGGTGAGTTCAATGAACACAGTGAATGTGGAAAGACTCTGTGAGCAGCTGATGTTTAGCTGTGAGTCAACAAAAAATAATGCAAGCAAATGGCATGGACAGAACAGATGAAGTTATTAAAGTAATGCCTTATTTTAAATACCTTTGCTTCTGACTGGTAGTTCACTCCAGGATCATTCTGGCCATTGCATACAACCTTGCATTTTGTGTGCACTGAAAGTAAATTACATTTCTGCAAATGTTGTCAGTCTTTTCAAATTCTTTCTTAGACCCTTCTACACATACTCCACTTCTCTACCTATCTTTTCTTTGTCAAAAAAGCTGCTTATCATGTTGTCTATTACCCTACCATGTTTGAAACAAATACACTGAAGAGAACTACATCACAAACTGACCCCTGCAGTGCACTTTCCTTACTCCTGACATTGCCCCTCTTATGACACCCCTTTGTGTTTTGCCTTCAGCCATGAACTGTCCAATACCTCATGATTTTTCCATAATTGTGTAGGCCACACTGCCTGTAGTTCTTTTGATGGTTCTTGCTCCCCCTTTTGTATAAGGTTATTACACTTGTTATTATGCTCTAGTCCACAGGCATGTCTGTACTGGCAAGTGATCAGCTGTAGATTTCTTTGAGGGACTCTGCCAGCAGGACTCTGGGATGTAACTTTTGGCTTTTTGTGCTTTGCCATTCCTAAGAACAGCCAGTTCCATCTCTACCTCCTCCCTCTCTGTCCTAGGGTCATTCTGCTTTTTAGTCTGCCATCTCTCTCTCTCCCCCTGTAAAGTACCCTCTTCTTGCTTTCCTTTGTGAAGTCTGAGGCAAACTATTTATTCTCTGTGATATCTTCCATCTCTGGTCAGCCTGGCCTGTTTTCCCATTTCTGATATATACTTCAAAAGGACTTTTTCTGATCCATTTCTACAAAATACCTTTCAGCTTACACCTTTACTACCCTTTTGATAACCTTTCAGTGCAGTGCCTCTTGTTGCTCTCCCCAGATTTTTTCCCTTTTATTATCCTTCCTATACTAAGTCTTCATCATATTCAGAGCCACTCTTTTTTCCACATATTCCTGTCTATTGCCCTGATCCACTCATAAACAATTTTCATAGTTTGTTTAATCTCTGAATTAGCTCCAAGTTTCTAACTCCTCTTTCACAGGCTCTGAGAAATCAACATAATCTACTGTTAGAGAAAAATGTATCTCTCATGATTATTCTACACAAAATGCATATTAACTTACAATTTTTTACAAAAATGTTTGATGAATTATTTAATATTTGTGCATGTTAAAAATGATATGTAGTATAGATGCATAGTTATGCAAATCACAATTACTTATTGTAGTTCTGAGTGTTTCACAACTGCAATCTAATATCAAGTTGCAAGTGTATTAACAAATGACCGAATGTAAAAAAAAGTGCTGAAGGAGTTAAGGGATGTCACAAAGACTGGTTTCTGAAAGCAAGAAAAAACACACTGTATGTAAGCTCTGACCTTCCCAGGCTGGGATGGATAGTTACAAGGAATGTTGAGGATGTACTGGTACTAAAATGTACAAGGTCAGGAAACAAGACTGCTTAACAAGCCAGGTGGCCTTTACTTTTCTAAAACATTATTGATACTAAAAAACATGATTGTTCACGTGCAGCATTAAGCGAGAAGCATGAGGGTCTGCAGAAATCCTATTTGACCACGTCAGTATTCTGCATGCATGATACTGATAGAAAAATTAAATAAAGAGTGCGGATTTTTGCTGCTTGGTGAGACTGACTTTATTGATGTATATGGATTTAAATAGAATTCTTAACAAAAGCTGGGAGGAACCTTTTTAAAGTCATACAGACAACTAAAAACTGCTGCAGCAGGTACCTGCTAATTTATGCGTTAAACATGCTAATGAATTCAGTGTATTAAAATTTGCAAAACCTGTAAAAATAAAATTGAATCCATCAAAACTCCTCCCTAAAATTCCATAGTATCCACTGAAATAAGAAGCATAACAAAAAAAAAATCAAACCCGTAATTCAGTCTTTAATACAACAAGAAATAAATAGTGCCAGCTAAAAGTCCTTGTTGTTGTGTCTTTTGGCTTTTTCCCGGTTAGGGGTCGCCACAGCGGAACTCCGGTCCGCTAATGATTGGCAATAGATTTTTACGTGCCGACTTGCCGGGCCTGACACACAACCTTCAACGAAGGAATGCCCATTCATGCATGTCGCCACACAGAAGATGCTCTAACTGAGAATCGAACGGGGCAACGTCTTACTGTGAGGTGACAAAAGTCCTTGTAATACTCCTATTCTTCCTGTAAAAATAAAATAAAAAAATATGTAACAAAATAATTATAGGTATCTGCCAGATATGTGGGCTGTAAGCAATGCAGTATTACTGACTTTTTCTGTGCTTCCAAAACCAGCAACAGTGAAATATTTTTCGGTAACAGCATTCAGCATTCTTTTCTCTACCTATCCATTCTGAAAGTCAGTTTGTGTTTACTTTGACTTATAAGGGACAGTAGTATATATAGACACGGTTGTCATAAGGATGCACTGTATCTCTTTCATTATTTTCTCAAATTCTAAAAAAATATATATTTAAAGGATATGACATTTCCAGGTGGGTCTGTGTTAATGCAGTATGTAAATGATTTAGTAATAGCATCAGATTCTTTTCAGCAGTGTTAGCAGAATACCCAGCATCTTTTAACTATCCTTGCAGAAAAAGGACACAAAGTGTCAACAAACAAAATTACAGCTATGGTTACCTCAGGTTCATTATCTTGGTCATTCAATATCTCAGAGTAGGATCTTACAGTAGCTATCCCTCACTCTGAATCATCTTTATTACTTAAAATGAAACTCAGCCCTTCTTGACTGCATGTCTAGTTAAATATAAATGTGCAGTTTTTCTTTTCCTGATCCACCTGTTTCTCTAATATGCTGTTCTATTCTAAATCCTTCATCTGTGTTATCTATTGCTGAGAATGGTAAAGAGCATGAGTGTGTGTGTGTGTGTGTGTGTGTGTGAGACTAATTATCTGCTTTCTTCTAGAAAAGACTTAAAGGACACTCCTATACAAGATGCCAGATTAAATTTGTAGATGGTTTCTGATCAAGATGAAGATTTGGTCGCAAAAATAATATTTTGTTTTAACAAAAAAATAGTGTTTTTTTTTTTTTTGCTGTTAAAAGTTTTCATTGAGTGCCCATCAAAAGGGCATAGATAATTTGGTAGATTATGCCACCAAGCAGATTATAGAATTGTCATTTTTTTATGTAATGATATTGTAAAACTCTAATAATGATGACATGTCTGATTTTGATGAAAGTGTCAGTTTTCAAGCTTTAGCATCACAGGGAGAAGTTCAGAAGTGGCTCAAAGATGGATATATATTAAATCCTCTGATGAAGTACAGCAACATCCAGATGGCCGATTGGTAATGCCTGCCACCTTGCTACCTTACCTGGGAAGGGCATATCTTTTATTAGCCCATGCAGGTAAGGCAGTTTTATTTAATCAAATTACCTGAAGTTGGTATACCACTTATGTCTCCTCTTTGATACTTTAGTATATTAATAGCTGTGCGATTATTTAAAATACAAGTTCAACTACCACCACCTTGGGGACCTTTTGTTAATGTACAGATGGACTTTGTCCAGATGGCTAAAGTACATAATTTACAAAATGTTTTATTAATAATTTGTGTGTTTATTGCATGGGTAAAAGTTCACCCATGTCACAAAGCAAATTCTGTAATTTTGGTGTACCTTGTATATCAACAGTGACCAGGCAACCAGAAAACTCATTTTAATTCCCTGATCATGAAGCTATGAAATGTGTTAAGCTGAGTCTACACTGTCCCAACCATCTGCAATCATCTAGACTAGTAGAGAGGGTTAATAAGACCCTTTCAAAAATTAAAAAAAAAATAAATAAATTTTCTTCCTAAGAAACTTTAAATTCTACAAGAAAATTGAGACCCTATGAGAAATTAATGGAAGATCCATAGCCCTTCCATTTGCTCCCCCTGTGTCAAATGAAAATATTAACTCTAATGGATAATAAAAAGAAAATATTGATTCTTACAGCAGTATCTCTTCCTCCATCACCTGACACCTGTCACCAACTGCAGCTTGGTGACTGGGTTTATGTAAATCCTCCCAAAGAATGAACAGTTTAAGCCAGAGGTGAAAAGGCCCTTTACTTTATAATCCTCACCACACTGACTGCAGTCCACTGTGCAAGACAACGATCCTGAATTTACTCATCCCACTATAAGAAGATCTGTCATGTGTTTCAGATGAATCATCATTGCTAGAAAAAGAAGGTCGAAGTGTGAAGGATAATTCCTCTGCCCAGTGAAACGTATAAGGAAAAAAAATTCAATTAAAACAGCACCTCATAATAAACCCCATGACAACAGGTACCTTTACACTGTTTTAGTTGCTGTTTCCTTTAATAACTTGGTCAAGAGAAAATCAGTTTCCTGTTGGTTTTTCGACAGTACGGTGTGACAAACTGTTGTGTATGTTCACATATACCTCAACATTCTAAGGCAGGGATTCCCATGATTCCAATTCCTGCATCACAGATAACATTTGAGAAAGAACTTAGTGACACTGATCTAATCTGGTGTAATCTGACTAATTTGTAAAGGTTGTTTCTCTTCAGCTTGCCACCACAAATCATGAACACATATGTTATGCCAGAAATGGGACTGTGCCAATGGGAATCAGCAAATATAATGACACTAGACATGAAAGTGTGCTGAACTCTTTACAGTTAAGTTGCTATGACTGGGGACGTGGCATGGGCATGACAGAGGATCGTTACTACATTTGTGGTGATCATGCCTACCCATGGTTACCCACAAACTGGTCTGAATGTTGCTTTGTAGGCTATATTACTCCTGCTATTCAACATTTTGAACACCCACCAGCAGGTAGGCTGAAAAATAAGCGAGTAATCCACTGGACAGAGCAAGTATTTTCAGTTAACTCCTGGGTATGGAGTGCAAAGGACAATGCTTGAAATCACCATGCTTGCTCAAATTCTTCAGGAGGTAGCTAACCATACTTCATATCACACCACAATGACAAATGGAAAAATGACTGCAATATGAACTGTAGTGTTACAGAACCAATTGGCATTCGATATAATGCCTGCTAGAAAAGGGGGTTCATGTGCCCTCATAAAAATCATTGTTGTTCTTGTATGACTGACTACCATAATTAACAGGAAAATTTGCCCAATGTCATGGAGCAGAGGGCCAGATATTTGGACAGTAGTTCTAAAATTGGACACATTTTGGATGGTTGGGCAGTGTATTTGGTAACCTGAAAATTGGTATATTACAAGGTATAAAAACTGGTATTATTCTTTTAATTGTCTTAATATTTTCTGTTCTAAAGGCTGTAATCACAAAGTCTTGGATCGTACCCGCATGTGAAATGATGAATGAAAACTCAATCACTACAGATGAAGCGTATTTATCAAATTAAGAAAAAACAAAATATAATTGTGCATTTTATGACACTAGTAGTGTCAGAGGAGGGAGTCTGTCAGAGAAAAATGTATCTCTCATGATTATTCTACACAAAAAGCATATTAACTTACAATTTCTTCACAAACATGTTTGATGAGTTATTTGAAATTTGTTCATGTTAAAAATTATATGTAGTATAGATGCATAGTTATGCAAATCACAATTACGTATTGTAGTTTTGAGTGTTTCACAACTGCATCCTAATATCAAGCTGCAAGTGTATTAACAGATGACTGAATGTAAAAAAAAGTGCTGAAGGAGTTAAAGGATGTTACAAAGACTGGTTTCTGAAAGCAAGAAAGAACACCCTGTATGTAAGCTCTGACCTTCCCAGGCTGGGATGGATAGTTACAAGGAATGTTGGGGAGTTAGAATGTACTGGCACTAAAATGTACAAGGTCAGAAACAAGACTGCTTAACAAGCCAGGTGGGCCTGTACTTTTCTAAAACATTACTGGTACTAAAAAACATGATTGTTCACACGCAGCATTAAGCGAGAAGCATGAGGGTCTGCAGAAATCCTATTTGACCATGTCAGCATTCTGCATGCATGATACTGATAAAAAATTAAATAAAGAGTGCATATTTTTGCTGCTTGGTGAGACTGACTTTAAATTGTGTAGCTAGTCTCCCAGCACTGACATATGTGGATTTAAATAAAAAGAAAATGTCTTGCACATTCTGAAGAGTTATTCTTGACTCAAGACTAAAAGGTAATTAATGTTATTTATGTATATTTTAAACTGAACTTTAACACTACCTTTCTAAAATCCAAACAATTATCTTTATCTTCTCTTGGTATTTTATGGCCTTCTGTCTAAACCACACAGCAGCATGATCACATTTGCTAATGGTGCCTTCAACAGAACGTCCATGGCTAAGGGTACCTTCAACAGAATGTCCATGGCTAAGGGTACCTTCAACAGAATGTCCATGGCTAAGGGTACCATCAACAGAATGTCCATGGTTAAGGGTACCTTCAACAGAATGTTCATGGCTAAGGGTACCTTGAACAGAATGTCCATGGCTAAGGGTACCTTCAACAGAATGTTCAAGACCTCCCTTTGCCTTCATTATGACTGCATCCAGAATGCTGGCCTTTATGGTACAGAGTTCAACATTTATCAGTTAAGGCTTTTCTTGTCTCTTTATATTTATGTTGCAAAACAGAGCAGACCAAAGCAAACCTCGTTGACAAGCTAGGAGTGAAATCAGGGAACTGTAGAAATCCTGGATTTTCTACAGCAGAAGAGCTATAGTTGTTTGCCAAAATAAATATTACTTACCGTGAAAGTTTGCAATCAATCCATGTGTTAGTCTCTTTAAAAAAGAAGGCGGTAGGGATGGGGGTGGGGATCCCCCCAATTTTTTTTTTGTTGTTAGTTTTGTTGAGCAAAAACAGAGCATTTCAGTTAATGACGTGAGGCTTGGTTTTCAAGAAACAGATTTAGAGAGGTTCACATTGGTATGATCTGCAATGGGGAATAGTTATAAAACCATCCAGACCAGCTTGGGTCTGTGTGGATAAAACACCGTTGAACATATTAAAGCTGAAGCAATGATATTATGATTTTTTTTATGTGGCTTTAACATTAGACACAGAAAGCAAGACAAATATCCTCTAAAGGGTATTAAGTATGGGGTAATATGTTCTTACAGGGTAGGTTCAGTTTATGAAGAGCAACAGTATGAAATTAGATGAACCAAAATTTATTTGATGAATGTAAATTCAACTAATTATTTTGGCTCTGAAAAGAAAAGGGGCATGGACACTGAGGCCATATCCCCAAACTTAAATGCACTATGAATTTATTAGTCTTGTAGAAAAGGTAAATATTCAGTTTAGCAATAGTCTTCTCATTTCAGTGTTGTTGGATGCCATGCCAACAAATATCCATTCATAAAACTGGATTCTACTAAATCTATAGGCACTCGACTCCCAACTAGCTGCTCTAACCTTGTCACTAAACAGAGTATTTGCACTGTATATACTGCTTTACATGGTACAGTTTTATGGACCATTCTATAGGGAGAATTTGCTTCCTAGGATGGCTCTATGGAAAACAATGGGTGGGAAGAGTACTTAAGTAGCTTATACAACAGACAATAGCAATGAAAGAGGGGATGAAGGGACTTGAGTTTGGAAATCAGATTTACATAAATGGCAGAGGCCAGAGGCACAGCCTTATAAAGCAACAAAATAAAAAGGGGAAAAATCAAGGAAGAAGCAGGCTGGTTAGAGAGGGATTCAATCTAATAAAGCCAACTTTGGAGCTCTTTCAGAAACTTCAGCTTAATGTCTCAGCAGAGTGTGGGGCAAACACAAAGGACAGGAGAACAGAAAGGCACTGGAATGCAACTTCTCTGAGCTGCAGGTGAGAATTTCAGAAACTTTAGCTTAATGTCTCAGTGCAGGAGAGAGCAGCCGCAAAGAACAGGGGAACAGAAAGGCAGAGTGGTTTACTAGCAGTTGTAGAAGGTTTCTGTATCTTCTGATTAACTTTAGAGGAAAAAAAATTGGAGGGAGTAAGTAGGTAAGATACCCAGATTCCCACTGCAAACAAGGGAGATGCAATCTCTTGCCAACTAAAGTCAAACCAGGTACTACTGCTGTTAAGCAGTGGGTATGGGAGTTCTCCATGGATATGACTCACCCTGTTTTTTGCATTTGTGATTCTGGCATCACAGGACTAATATGCATTTCAGTGAATTAAGTTGGAATACAACAACCAGTCGCTGCTGTTTATGTCCGCCAAAAATACATTAAGGTAGACATTATTTTTTAATCCTGGCAGGATCAGCCAGATACTATGGCTAGGAAATGCCTGTACGGCTATCTGTGGCACACAAGCTATGACGACTGTCAGAAGAAAAAAAATTAAAGCAACCACTTTCTTCTTGGTATGGTCAAACCAGATATTATGGGTAGGAAATGTGCATGGGGTTGTCTGAGTATAAAATCAGCCTTTTGTCTTATCTCATGTGCAGTAGACAATCAACCCTGCTGCCTGCTGTTGTAATTCTAACATTCCACAACTATGTATTTGGTGATACAGGCTGAAATGCAGGCTGGCCACTATTGCATCTTTATTACAAAAACACATTAATATACCCATTAATTTTTATGCTCTAGGGGTCAAATCAGATACAATGAGTTGACAATGAGGAGTAAGGCTGTCTGTGTGGATTTGGGTGAAATAAACTCTATTACAGTCTGTGATTACTGGTTGTGTGTGTCAAAATTATATAAAAAAAATAATCATTATTTAATTATTTACCAGATAATATAGCTAGACGAAGGGTACAGGGGCTGTTTGTGGATTTGCAGAAGTAATATGTATCTGAGTTAATCAAGCTAGAGTACAAGCTGTGATTACTGCTTGTGCGAGACAAAATATTAATATAACCATTATTGTTTACCATTGTAGGCTCAAACCAGATATTTTGGGTAGGCAATGGGTATGTCTGTGAATTAAACAATTTGACTTGCTGTATGCTGTTGTATTTGTGGCTTTGCATAACTAATGTGTTTTTTGGTGAAGCTGGAATATAAGCTATGGTTACTTGTGTAAGACAAAAATACATTAATGTGACCGTTATTTTTCCCACAGTCAGGTGTAGACCATCAGCAATGTGGATGCACATGTTTGCTGTGGGAGGCTGCCTGTGAAAGAAAGTGACCTATTGTTGTTCACCCAGTGTCCACAGTCATCAGTTTGTGTATCTGGATTGGTTAATGTATGTATGTATTTGTGTAAACCAAGTTGGATTTTTTTTACCATGGCAAATGTATGAGCAAAATGGTGTTGAGATACATTCAGAGATGTCAATTGTCCCTGATTTTGCAGACTGTTACCGATGTTGCCTAATATTGTAGACTCTGTTTTCTGGTAAATCATTAGGATTGTAGTCACTAAATATTGGCAAATATCTGAGTTTCAGATTTCATGTTTATGTATCATACTGACAACTGGGTTTCATTCAGCATTTCACATAAATGGTAGGATGTATATAAATGCATCCATTCATTGTCACAGCAGTTTAGTGAGTAGTATTGCCATCTCAGAGCACTCAGTTCTGTGGTTGAGTTCTTGTGGTTCCTTATTTGTTGGCATGTCCTTCCTGTCACTATGTGTATTTTATCAAGCTGCTCTAGTTTTTCCTTACACCTCAAAGGAATACCATAGGTGAAATGGTGCTTCTCCACGTTGCCTGTACGTAAGCATACATTGTGTGTGTGCTTCTGTTTACATGAATAATACCACCAATTTTATCTGTAGACACACCCACACATATTATTGGAAGCACATACATATCTTCTCTGGATAGCAGTAAAAACAGTTAACAAGTAATCTTTTAAACATAAGGTAGAGAATGTTTAACAGACCATCTAAACCCTCAGAGCTTTTTGTGGCTAAGTAACCATCTCCCATCTGTATAAGCAGCTTTTTTTTATCTGTGGAACGCAGTCATTGCAACTTCATCTAGGCTAAAACAAGCTCTGCTTAGAGATGTGTACGAAACGTCATGGTAGCTTGTGGGGGTGGGGGTGCGGTGTATGGTGTGGTCATTTAATTTATTTCTTACAATCGCCCCTCTTGAATATGCACCAAATGTTGCTATAGCTTGTGTAGGAGCCATGGGCAGAGCAGCTATTCCTTTAAACCACCCCCCATCTCAAAAGTGTGCAGAAAAGGTCAGTAAAGTTTGTCTAGGGGCAGTGTACTATTTAGGACCAGCAAGCTGGAATACATTAGTGTGATTGTTATAAATTTCACTTTACTCACAATCAAACTTCAGACATATACATTTTTGAGCTAGGGTTAAGGAGGCTTATTGTTATCTACAACTGACTCCAACAACTTGAACTATGTTACCATGTTCTGTTTTATTCTTTCAGTTCTGTTCCATTCTGATATCAGATTGATACACAGTAGGTGGCTGTCTTTATGGGTCTGCATGAGAAGGCATACTGAATAAATGTTTAGTCTCTTGAAGTACATCACTGGGCAGTTTGTGCTTTCAGCACAATCTAGCATCAGAGGGATAAATATATGGGGGCTATCTTTTATGGAGTGGGGTAGGGAGACAGACCCTATTTCCAGATATGATGTAGCATCCTCATAAGCATTTTAATGTGAACTGCTATTTTGCCTAATGTAGCTTATATTTTTCTTGGAAGGAAAAAATAAGAAATGTTGGCCCATGCTTTTTTGTTCAGGCCAACATTGGTTCAAAAAGGCTGGAAAATAGTTTGAAATTGTACTTATATAACATGAAGAACTTTCACAGTTTCTGGAGGTCAGTGGCTTTTTCACTTATAAGCTCAACAGTTATTACAGTCGGTCTAGTTATGGTATGCTGAAAGGATGCAGAAAAAAATGAAGTAAGACAAAATGTGAAAAACACAGAAAAAAAGAATCTGGATAAGATAATATAAACAGGGTGGAAATGGGGATGTGGTGGAGGCACTGGGGGTATGTACCTAGGGTGTAGTGAGCTCTGGGGGGGGGGTATTGTGGAGATCTTTCAGTGGCTTATCAGTGGCTTATTTCACTTATAAGCTCAACAGTTATTACAGTCGGTCTAGTTATGGTATGCTGAAAGGATGCAGAAAAAAATGAAGTAAGACAAAATGTGAAAAACATAGAAAAAAAGAATCTGGATAAGATAATATAAACAGGGTGGAAATGGGGATGTGGTGGAGGCACTGGGGGTATGTACCTAGGGTGTAGTGAGCCCTGGGGGGGATATTGTGGAGATCTTTCATCTAGGGCACCAGCCCTGATTCCCAGACATATTAGCCACTGAAAGGCAAACTGTTGTTTTGGGGAAGCTGTATAACTTTCAATTTTTTTTAAACATAATTTGGATTTCACAAGGATTTAACATAGACCTGACTTCACTGTCCAATTGTCCTGGCAGTTGGAATATTCCTCTCTGATTCCACTACAGTTAAGAGATCAACAGTCTCAAGTAATTTTTTTTTTCTTGTAGGGAGAAGTGTTCATAAGTTTTAGATTCTATGGCATCAGAGTCCTGCCAAATAGCTTCTATAATGGCTTAAAGGAACCATAGGTAGACATTTATTTATTTATTTATTTATTAACATTTGTTGACTGGGAAAGTCCACTGGATCAGAAACCCATTTTCAGTGGTGGCCCGGGTAGAACAGCTTCACAAGTATTACAAACGAAAGACAATATTTAAAATACAATTAAAGTATTACAGAAAAAACAGGGAGAAAAACATATTACAATTTACATTTCTTAGGATTTACATTAAATTGAACTAGACAAATCTATACAATAGAATGAATGCTACATTAATAGACAAGGCATGGACTAAGATACATTGCTTTCTTTGTTAAGATTATGGTATCCTGTTATAGTAGGAATACATCTAGTAAAATGTGCAGACTGGGTTTTGCAAAGTATTTGGTGAAATGTACTGTTTAAGGTGGTTTGCTCCTGAGGCAAGTGCAGGATGGATTGTTTAGATAATGTTTTTTAGAGCCACTTTAAAAGTTTTTGGGTGGTCAATTTGGGTTATTTCTGATGGAAGGTTATTCCATAGTCTAGCTATGGTATGGGAGAACAGACATTGTCCTGCTCTTTTGTTGGGTTTAGTTACAGTAAGCATGTGTTTACAGGAAGATCTTAGTGTTCTTGTGGGGGTATATATTTGTAGGATTGAGTTGAGGGCAGGGCAGTTATTTGATTTAGAAATTAGTTTGTGGGTTAAGGTTAGTTGGGTGTATTGTAGATGCTGGTAAAAGTCTAGCCATTTTAGCTTGGTGATAGCATGGTAGTGATGAGAACAGTGTGATATTTCTGAGGTGAATTTGGCTATTTTGTTGTAACAGGATTGTAATTTATTACTAAGGGTTGTGTGCAGATTAGTAAAAATGGCACTACCATATAGAAGGGAGGGGATGAGTAGGGTACTGGCTAGTTTTATTTTGGTATTTTTATCCAAGTAGAGCTTGTGGTGATATAGTTTACCTAGTTTAAAATGGGTTTTCTTTATTGCAGTTAGGATGTGTGGTTCGTATGTGAGTTTGTTATCTATTGTTATACCTAGTAGTTTGGCTGTTTTCACTATTTCTATTTCTGTGCCATCTTTAGCAAGGATTTTGAAGTCAAAGTCAGATGATTTTGTAGAAAAAAGTAGAAGTTTAGTTTTTTGAGGGTTTAGCATAAGTTGTGCATTAGTAAGCCATGATTTGATAGAAGAGTTTGCATGTTCTCCCTGCATTCGTGTGGGTTTCCTCCAGGTACTCCGGTTTCCTCCCACATTCTAAAGACATGCTTCTGGAGCATTTCTCCCCGGGCCTCCACTGAAAACAGGATCTGTGGAACCTAGTTGGACTTTCCCGGTCAACAAATGTTAAATAAAATAAAATAAAAAATAAAAAAAAAGTAAAGGCCTGTGAGGAGCTCTGAGAAATTTTTAGAGGTAGATAGTGTTGAATCATCGGCATAATTGATGACATTCTGGATGTTACAACTATGCTTGTGATCTTGAAGGCCATCAACATTCCCACATATTCCAGGCATAAAATTGTGGTTACTCATCTATTTACCATGTCTAAATATAAAAGTAGTCACTCTGATTGGTAGACAGGTTTTGTTCCGTAAGCAGCTTGTGCACTGGGGAAAATATCTGTCATGCCACCAGCGTTGTTAATGTGATGATGAAATAAGGTTTTAAGTGTGGGTGTTCATAGGGTTCACTGGTTCTGGGGAAGTGCAGCAGATTAAAAAGGACAGAGTGTTTGACAGCAAGAAAATCAGAGCGCATATCACCACTAAAGAGCCACCGTGAGACACAGTACAATGAGAAAACCTTTAACCTTTTAGCACAGAGCATCAGCTTTCATAATTAGGAATCTCAGAGGCCTCTTGGATTGGATTAGTTGCTTAGAAAGGTACAGGCCAAATGGGGAATTGTTTCAGTGATAAGCTTGATAAGGGCTGTTAAAGAGGCTACAGCTTGTTAAGGCCTAGAGGAGGCACTTCTAGAGATTAGTTTTGCTAGGTGTAATTAGTTTTCCTACCACAACTGAGATATGGTGGTCAAAGGAAAGATAATTTTCAATATACCTACCTAGATCTCTAATGACTGTCAGTTCTTAGGGGAGTGACCATAATACAATATGATATGATATGAACTAGTGACATTTGACTTCCATAAAATTACAACACTATGTTTTTGACATAAAGAGTGAGCCCTTTGTGAAAAACTATACAGTAACTTCATATTTTCTCAAACAGACATTTAATTCTGTAAATATTGTTAGAGAAACGCATTTGCTTATCATCCTTCACAGAATACCCATTCTACAGAAATGAGGCTTAATAACAGTTTGGAACACGGGAACATAGCATTAATACAATGAAGGAAACCAGTCACAAGAGGCATCAGATGCCTAGCCATATGCACTTTAAAATAGACAAAGGGGTGATGAAAAATATTATATGGAACATATATTTTCTTATGACCTAACAACTGAATATGACTCCCTTACAATATATGGTACCTAGCTATCTGTTATTACATGTACCATATTCAAAAGAAAGATGGGATGGTGGCTCACTTTTTGACAAAGATTGTACTCCTGCCTGGGGGATAGCTCTTTTTTGTGTTTATTAAAATCTGGCAGGAAATCCACATTAGTCTGGGGCCTTAAACCTTCTTGTTCACAGAGTCACCATCTATCTTTTCAGTTGCTGACAGCAGTGGTCTGCAAAGAGAAGTGAAGGTCGGATTATCTAAAAAATGTCGCTATCTTCACTTATTCTGAGGATCTGGCTGATAAATACAAGGAAAAAATACCTAAGCTGAGAAAGATGCCGAACAGGTAAAATTTATTTAGAATGGTATTACTTTGCAGCTATGGATTTTTTTAGTACTGTGCTATATTTATTCTTTTCCAGCTCTTAAAACGATAGCAGTAGAGATGAGCTTCAAGACAGCCTTGGACCAAATGGATCTCACCAAGTCAACAAAATGCAGTTAATAAATAGATGATGCAGAACCTTTGACATAACTGTAGATGTTATCATTGCAAACATTTTTTGTAAATCATTCCCCAATAAAAGAATATGCATATCACTGCTCAGATGACACACTACACTGCAGTCTTATAGAAGGAACATAATATTAGCAAAACACATTAGGTTCTGCATCTCTTACGCATGCATCACTTAATTGACTTAATGTTCCCTCTAACTATTGTTGCTAAATGAAGAAGGCAATATCTTTTGTTCATGTTGAAAGCAAAGAGAGTGGCCTGTTGAGACAAAATGCAAAATGAAAAAAAAAAAAAAACTCCTGATGAAACAAAGCTCATTATGGATTAAATGCCTGCAAAGAAGGTTAATTACAGATAATGCAAGATGAACTACATGATGATAAAGACATCTGGGTAGACATTTATACATCGTAAGTATTGTGTACATTACATAAAGCTTTTGCATAACATGTATTTAACAATACATTAACATATGTGGTGACATGCTGCAAATCAAATAGTATTTCCTCATCAAGGTTTCTGTATGAGAAATAGTAAGGAAGCGTGTCAGCTCAAATGATTAGGCATGAGCAAACCATTAATTACCCCAAAGACCTGAAACTACTGTTTACTATATAATGTGTTTCATAATTCCAGGAGGAGATTCTCACCTCTACTGCCTCTCTTATACATATTTGGTTCCTTGGATTCTCCCATCCAGCTATAGTCTGTTGGCATGGAAACAGGTCTCAGGTCACCTGGAAAAAGACCAAGAACCAATTACAGTTTGCTTTTTTACTAGAGCTTTACACCATAAATATTTTTTTCTGTTCTCAGCTAAGTCGCTTATTCTGTCAGTGCAATTATTTTGTTGGCATGCATCCATTAGTTACTTGGCCTGCCTAACAGAAACAGAAAGGTTCTTTCATATAGGCAAGTCTTTTGGATTCGCATTTCTAGTAATACACCACACTATTTCTGTGAGTACAGCCTAGCACAACTGCTGAATAAACATCTAGGATTTTCCAGGATAATTACACTGCATGCTACAGTTACTTTTGTCAACACTTTTATAAGAATTTACAATGTGAAGGAAACAGAAATCAGTAGTACAGGAATGAAACATGCCATATAATTTGGCTCTTAAAGAGACACTTTAAAATGGAAAGCAAAATATAGTCACAACTCATGTTTTTTGAAGAATTTATCTTAGAATCTAAGCACACCTTACATAATTATTTATTTTTACATAAAAATACACATGAGAATAATAATACTTTAAATATGCCTGGCAGAAGATTATGACCAGGTCTGTAATTATAACCAAATTATTATGTGATCACAATACAGATGCCAAAACATTCTCATTGAGATCAAAGCTTGTGAGGTGAATCTTTGCATCTATGTCAAGAACACATGTTAAAGGGTTATGACTGGAGACCTAATCATAATTCTATGTAATGCAAGGAGTTTTATCTGCTCCATATAACAGTTACAGAAAACAGGAAAAAAGAGCAAAGTGTTTAACCAGCTTTGAAAATCCATAAAGAATTTAAGAAAAACTGTCAGGCAGCAGCAGGTCTCTTGTTTTATTTGCTTAAGAATTCTAGGAGACAAAGGATCAGAATCAGGGAAGTTTTTAAATGTTGCTTATTTTTCAATTATAAAGGCCAATAAAATGACAGGTTTTGCATCAATATGTATTTTCTGAATAATAAGAAGTACGAATCACTAATTTTGGCACAACCTACTGAATATAATCCACTGTGAGAAACCATCTTGCATAATGGTTAAGGTCTTCGCCTCCCATGCAAAAGGTACAAGATTCGATCATTACCTCTGGCCAATGCCTGTTTGAAGTTTGCATATTCTCTCTGTGGGATTCCTCTGACCTAAGAAAAACAGGCAGAGTGTATCCATCTCAGACTCATCAAGGACTGGAGCGGTGGTCAGCAGCAGAGATTCTACGTTGTGCCCTATGGAGACAGAGCTGTATAGTTCAACTGCTTTTGGTCATCTATTATGGTATACAGTATCCTCAAGATAGGAGAACATAGATCACAGACTGTATGTCATGACAGGGCTAGCCACTTCATGGTGTAAATAATGGCAGTAGGTGATTCAGTTGTGTTGACTGATGTCACCAAATGGACAAAGGTTTTTGCCAGCGATAAGTGAGTTTAGGCCCTGGCCTATTCCAACCCACAATAGGGACAAATGCTAATGGTGGGAGATGTGCATGTGCCCCTATTGGCCAGTGTGTGCCTGCCATAAAGTCCGGCAGTCCTGGGTCAATATGCTACTGTCTGGCTAGTGTCCAGTTGCCCAGCTTGGGTTACCTGGGATAGCTCTGTTGAGTGAAAGTTAGATGTAAAACCAATCAACCTGCCAAACATGAATCAAGAATTGCACAGTACAGAGTCTTTGTAGAGTCACTGACAGGATGCAGCTTGAAAGCAAATGACATGACGGTAAGGAGGAGGTTGGACATGCTATGTATCTAGGAAGCAAGATGGCAGAGCACTGCAGTAAAGCCGGTTGGCTTGGGATCCAGAGTCTACTACACAGGGGGACAGACTAGAAATGGTGTGGGAATTGTGATGAAGGATTGGCTTCAGAAGACAGTGAGGGATGTCGTCAGAATGAGTGACAGGCTCATGAGAATCCAGATTAATGATAGGGCAGCATTCATAATCTCAGCCAAAACCCCATAGTAGAATTGTGACAGTGAGGAAAAGAGTGCATTTAGACAGCAGTCGCAGGACCTACAAGCTAAAGTAGGGCAACATGAATTGGTGTTGATAGTGGGTGACTTGAATGCACATATCAGGTCAGACAGAACAGGATATGATAACTGCCTATTTCCACTCGCGGCAACAAGAATAAAGAAGAGGAGGCTATTCTAGCCTTCTGTCTGGCAAATGGCTTGATAGCAGCCAACACATGGTTCAGAAAGAAAGACAGTCACAAGATCACATGCAAGAGTGGCCAGCATTCACCGCAGGTAGACTTCCTTCAAGTAAGGAAAGAGCACTGGGGAAGAATCAGATTTTGCAAAGTCATCCCCACTGAAACAGTCAGCCCACAGCATAAACCACTGGTTGCCACAATCAGTTGTAAGCAGTGGTCAAAGAAGGCTCTAAAGCAGGGGTCTCCAACCTTTTTTGCACCAAGGACCAGTTTCATGTAAGACAATTTTCCGTGGACTGGCCATCGCGTGCAGAATAAAACATAATAACGTGCATATTTATTTATTTATTTGACATTTGTTTACTGCGGAGGTCCGGCTGGACTAGAAGTACATTTTCAGTAGAGACCCAGGGAGAAAAGCTCCAAAGTGCAATGAAAACACAATTGGCAATGTTGTTTTTCTTTTGGCTTTTCCCGGTTAGGGGTCACCACAGTGGAACTCCTGTCCGCTAATGATTGGCAGTCGATTTGTATGGTGCCGAGGTGCCAGCCAGATGCCCAACCTTCAATGAAGGTGAACCCATTCACACATGTCTTTCGAATGCCACAAAGTGTACATTCTGCTTAACAGCATAACATTGATCTACTATGGTTGAGAGGTACGTAAACCAAATGGCAACCTTATTGACTTTCTAAGTTTATAGGACAATATCTAAAATCTGTCCCTATTATTAGCGGCTATGTCCAGATTTATTGTATGAGAGGTTCAGTGCATACCTCCCAACCTCTTAGAGTAGACCAATAAATCTGGACAAAGCCATAAATAATGAGTGGACAAAGGCCCAAAAATAGGGACAAATTTTAAATATCTCTGTTTCAAAGTTAGGACAGTGATAGAATAACAGGTTGTTTGTTAGCATGAATTTTCTGAAGGGCATGAAGTCTGAATCTCAAATGTGTGTCACTGTTTTCTGACTTTAATCTTTAATGACTTACCAATGATTTGCCAGAAAACTACAGTTTTATGGAAAACAGATCTAAATATACAAAGCAAAAATCTGGACTTTCTGTGAAAATCTGTACAGTTGAGTGGTATGGTCGAGAGGTAAGTAAACCTAATGGCAACCTTATTGAAGTTTTAAATATTGCTCTTATAAACTTAGAATCTTTCCCTTTTATTTGGCTCTGTCCAGATTTATTGTGCAAGAGGTTGAATGGTATGCTTGAGAGGTATGCAAACCTCATTGCTGCTGCTACTGCCAGGGATCACTCTCACTCTTCACTCTCTCTCACACACACACACACACACACACACACACACACACACACACACACACACACACACACACACACTCACTTTCGGTTTCCTTGACTTTTATTTTACACTTGCTAAACAGCAAAAGTGCTGCTTAGTGAGTGTAAAATAACGGCTTGCTCGATCTCACTGCTCATTCTCTCTCTCATACACACACACACACACACACACACACACACACACACACACACACACACACACACACACACAGAGACAGTCTCTTCTTTCACACACACATGCATTTGCTTAAACGCATGCATTCACTCACATGCAGACAGACACATAAACACACTCATACCCATACATACACACATTCATTTTTTTTCATTTCAGTCTGTGCCTGGTGGACTGGTACCAAATGATCCATGGCCCGGCGGTTAGGGACCACTGTTCTAAGGTCAACAGAGACCAGGCTGAAGATCTAGAAGCTGTCTGGAGAGAAAACACAACAGTTCAAATTACTCAGGACTCTAGCACCTCAAGAAGAGGAGGAAATAGGTGGAGTTGAAAAAGAATAGCAGTGTCTCAAAACAGTAAGTGCGAGGACTTCAGAACAAATATTCAGCTGAGCCATATATGCAAATAAAGTACATAAGGAATGCTGGTGGAAGAATGCAGAAGTCCAGGAAGTCATCAAAAGAAAGGAGTAGTACAGGAAACAGTAGGAGATAGAAAAGACAGACAAGGCTAGGAAGGAACGCTGGTTGGCTAACAAATAGACTAAGAAAGGAGTTGCAATAGCAAAGAACAAGTCATCAGAGACACTCTACTGGCTTCTGGAAAGTGACTCACTTGTCACAAAGAAACTATATCAGGTTGTAAGGCAAAGACAGAAACATAAAGAAGATAGACAGACACCCTTATCAGGGATTCCAGCAACGACCTCCTCACCAGTCCACATGACATCACATCAGATGGATGGAATACTTTCAGCAGCTTTTGAATGAAGAAAACCCCACAGAAGCTGTATTGCTCAGACACATCCTACAATGAAAGAAGAGGAGGAGCCCATAATAAAAGAAGTAAGAATAGCACTAAGGAAAATTAAGTCAGGGGAAAGCAGCAGGCTCAGATGAGGTCACATCAGATATGATAAAGATCCTGGGTGAGATTGGAGAGAAATGGCTCCTGAGAGTACTCATAGCAGTGTGGCGAAAAGGGCATCTTCCAGATGACTGTAAAATAAGCATACTAGTGCCAGTGTTTAAGAACAAAGGGGACATTTACAACTGTGGGCAGTACAGAGGTATCAAACTCCTGTCACAATGCATGAAAGTTCTGGAAACTGATTGATAAATGAATATGCACAGTAGCAGAAAGTAAGATGAGAGGAGCAGTTCAGATTCAAATCAGGATACTGCACAAATGACCCAATGTTTGCAGTGAGATAGATAGTTCAGAGGCTAGAGATGCGGAACGAGTCCAACTGGGCATTCCTAGACTTGGAGAAAGCCTATGACAATGTACCAAGAAAGCTGATTTTGGCAGTTCTACAGAGGATCAGTCCCAGAAACACTGGTAGAATGTATAAGGACCCAATGGCTCAATTATGAACAATTTTGGCCTCACAGAGGGGTTCTCAGTGGGACTGGGTCTGCATCAGGATTCAGCTCTGAGCTCACTGCTGTTCATACTGGTTATGGACAGCATTAGAAAACAAGGCAGAGGGGATCAGCCACAAAGCTGCTGTTTGCAGACATTGTTGCCTTACAGGCAGACTGAGCAAGAATGTCAACAAAGGATAGGGGAATGGAATGCAAAACTGAAGGCATATTTTAGGAAATTGAGTAAAAATAAAATGGTTGTAAAGGCAGCAAACTGGGGAAACCAGAAGAAGCTGAGAATTGAAATATAAGGGAAAATAGTTGAACAAGTTAACAGCTTGAAGTGTCTATGAAGGATGGTTGAGGAGAAGGGAAGTCTGAATGAGGAGGACAAAGCTGGAATCATAGGAGCTGCAGCTAACTGGAACAGAGTGTCAGGTGTAGTATGTGGCAGAAGAATGCCAAAGAAGCTGAAAAGTAAAGTGAACAAAACAGTGGTATGACCAGTACTGCTATATGGTACAGAAACTTGGGCAGTAAAAGCAGAGCAGTTGAGGAAGCTAGAGGTGATGGAGGTGAAGTGCCTGAGATGGGTGGTAGGATGCACACTGTGGGACAGATAATGAAATGAGGGCATAAGAGCAGAAGTCGAAGTAACTTTAATTGCAGAAAAGGTCAAAGAGAACAGATTGTGGTGATTTTGAAACATGTAAAAAAGACGTAGAAAAGCAGATGACAATCTGGTAAAGAAGATTTGGAAAAGACAGGAAGAAGGCAAGAGGAAACGAGGGCATCTAGAAAAGGGGTGGATGGATTGTGTGTGAGAAGACCTGCAACAGTCAGGCATGAGAGTTGAAGAAGGTAGAAGTGTGGCATTAAACAGAAAGAGATGGCAACAGTTGACACAAAACCCCGCCCTCATCTGGAAAATGGGAAAAAGGGGGGGGGGGTGATGGTGATGCCACTTACATAACCCACTGTGATCTACAAGACAATAAAAAAACAATGATAAGGGATTAACCAAATATAGAACACAAACTGACGGACAGTCGAGAGTCATGGACAGCAGACAGAAACACAGCTCTTTTCTTGCCTGCACTGTTTCTTGTTAGTTCCCTGCATGAGATGTGGTATTAGCAGCATGTAGGAGGTTGTGCAACAATTGTTACGTATCAGCCTAAGCATTGGTGTGATCAAGTCTTGCTCTAAAGAATCACTTAACAACTATGTCTTCTTTCTAATCTTAGAGAGTAATCTTGGTGATCCATGCACTATATTGTTTATTGCTTATAACTCAAGGGAAGTAGACAGCAAGCACCATATTGAAATTATGCTATATCCTACATAGTTTTTCTTCCACAATTACTTATACAGATATATTTAGGCACAAGTAATGCTAAATATATATTTAGGCAGCACATAAAACATCCCGGATGTTTTTCCACAGTGAATTTTATTTAGTTTGATCAAATATTTATTCATTCATTTTCTGATGCCCACTCTTTCCTATTCAGAGTTGAGAAAAATAACATCTATTTTGGAACTCAGTCACTATAAATTAGGGAACCATTCCTAGTTAATACACATATACACACATAAACATATTATGGGTAGACCTTTTGAGATTAAAAAAAAAAATACATAGGGTAGACACGCAAACTCTTCAGAAAATGTTCCGCATTTGGGAAGCCAACATGATAAAGTTTTGGGACAAATTGTCCCATATATTGTTTTCTGATCCAATCTTAGTATCATGATACTCTGAGCAATCTGTTTCTGTTGGTGATTAACCTGTGCTTCATTTAATACTGCGTATGACACAAGCAAATCAAGTGCACCACTACTGTTTGGCAATGCACAACTACAGGCTGTTGTGCTTCTTCATGTCAGCACATTGTGAATACTTCTCATGTACTGCTACTCTACTCAGAATGCAAAAAAGTAAGCTTGCGCTTCATTTTATTAATTGATTTATGTATAACCTAATGTTTTATCACTATCATTTTTGTTTGCCTTTAACTTTTATAAGGGATAATGCCAGATTAGCACATAGAATTAACAATATGATTACTAACAATCTTTATTTTGTGTTCCACTTAAATGGGCATTGTTCCCAGGTTACTCCTAAAAACAAAGGAATAACTAGGATGAGGTGAAAGGGGCAGACACCTTGGGTGCAAGCTGTTAGTGGATGCAGTAGGGAGATGCCAATCAGTCAGTAGTGTAGATCTAATATTCACTGGTGGTACAAACATGAACACTGCTACAGTGTAAAAGTATAATTTTCTGTTTTTTTTTTTTTTTTGTTAACAGTTGCAGAACACAAGATGAGGGAAGGCCCCCAGTAGGAAGATGAGACAACTACAGCTCTACCGAACATAAGTTTGTACCCAACAGGTTTTCCAAGTCAAAAAAAAAAAACTACAGACACTAGCAGATGGACAAGATAACCTGTCTTTCAGGCAGCTACAGTGTCTGGCATTCTGCGTACAGTTTCCTGATCTGGTATCCCCACAATTCAAAAAAAAAAATCATCCACTCAACTCAAAGTTCAAGATACAAAAAAGACCATCTGCACCAGGGGAAGTACTTAGTTACAAGTGCAACAAGTAGCTTGCTACAACTAAAATACCATATACACAAAGTGTTTCAGTTCTTCATCCACAAATACTGCATTACTACACCATCATCATCTGTTACCATGTCCCCCCACAAAAAAAAAAACTTCATCTAGTGCAACCACCACCTTTACTGCATTCCAGCTATGCCTCTGTTAACAAGAGAAAGGGTTGTTTATTTACGTCATGCTAGTAGCATAATGTAGCACTTAATTGTCCCTTATTTTGCAGAACATAACAGCGTTCTCATATTTTTACCCTGTCCCTTATTAACTTTTTGATTTCTGATAAATCAGTGAGGGCTATAATCAGTCAATACTGACAGATATCAGAGTTTCATAATTTTTTCTTTAGAAAATGCATGTTGCAACAAACTCTGTTGTTCTTTTAACTCTGCAAGTGAATTCAACGGATATTTGAAAACTGTTAGGGATTATGGGACTTTATCCCATATGTCTGGATTTTTCCCTGATTCTTGAGCAAAGAATTGAGATTTATACATTCGTTACATAGATACAAAACATTCTGTCTGCAACAATTTTCATCTTTCAGTATTAACCATTTTTCAAAAATGCCACAGGTGGCAACAACAATATAATATGCACTACATAATTAACAGATTCAGTAATATTATGACTTTCCTTTTGTGATTTACGTATTCTCTCTAGTAATCTAGTAAAACTAGCAACTATAGAGATACACCTGTCATTTAAAACACACTGTAGCAAAGTACAGTACAGAGTCGATTATTCGAACATAGATTGTCAGAAACGTCAATTATCCGAACCAGCCTTTCAAAGTTTTCGGGTTGGAAAAATCATAAAGTCTGAATATGTAAACATTATACGTATTGCTTGAGCATGTTTTTCAGCTTCTAGCCAGCTCATGTGTGAAAAATATTTTTTACTGTCCAGTGAAAATGCTGAGTGGTTGAAAAGTGTATTCCTGCATGCAGAAAGAAACAAGATTTTAGACGTTTTTTATCCAGTTCAATTATACGTTTGATTATTCGAAATACTATAGGTCCCATTTAGTTCAGATAATCGACTCATTATATTAACTTTCACCTTATTAAATTTAGTGATTTTTAAGCCTAGAAAATTTCACTGTTAAAGTTTAGAATCAAACCCTGTACTTGTGCCTGTGCGATAACCACCTTAGCCATTACATTACCCCCCGTATGTTTACAGATGACTATACTTGCTTTGCTTTTTTGACATAGCATGAGAGGTAACATTAGCTTCATGAAGTAAATTGCATTTTGTTATGTATATAATAAACAATAACCAAAATGAAATAGTGCTTTTTGAAAGTCTGAATCAAAAAAAAAAGAAAGAAAGAAAGACCAATGTGGCCATATCAGGGAAGCATTTATTTTCTAATTATTGAACTACTTGTTAATGGTGCAAAAAGTCCCTCCTTCTATGCCTGATGTTATGGAATTTTAATGAGGAATTAGTACAATGACTATGTTTGAACAAAGGTAATACATTCACGTGTGGTTCTAGTGCCCAAGTACCAAAGGAAACAAAATCTCTCTGAACTAGTTAAAAGAAAGTAGGTGATGTAATGGTGATTAATTATCCTTCAACAGAAACTAGCTGTGAAGTGAGCTTATGCTTCTGAGGTGTCATGTATGAGGACTTTAGGTGAAAGCAAATTAATGAGGCTGAATAAATGTGAGATGGTTGGGTAAAGTTCCATATGTGGACACTACATAAGATTGGAGAGAACAGGTGGACACATTCAGGGCATCTAAAAAATGGCTTGATTTCATGAAGGCAAATAATAAAAATATCAGGAGAGGATAGATTACGGCAATCACAGTTCATGCTACTTAAGAAGTAACTTGAAAAAAGTGGCCATAGCATCTACATTGAAGGCCAAGGGTTAACTGAAACGTACAGAATCTTTTAAGTAAAAGCAGTTTAAGTTTCATGTATAGTGTTTCAAACATCTATATAGTTGATATACCTGATGGGAAAAAGCTGTATATTTAGACTCATACATAATTCATTAATTTCAATTCCCTGTTCTTGCTTCTGAATTTACAGTGAACCAGTGCCCATTTTGCATTTGTACTCAACTTGCTAACATTGTGCAATAATTATGTACAGGGAAGGTGACTTACAGAGCAATTGTGAGTTTCTCCATGACAATGATTAAAGAAAGGTGCACTGACATCACCTCTTCATCTAGGAAGGTCTTGGTCATGAGTTAAGGTTGCCGAAGGACATTCCAGGTCATTGGTTAAAACATTTAATTTCACAATGATTCACAAATTTTAGTGAAGTATTAGGCTGGATGTAATGCACCAGGGCCAGCAATTCATAGGTTCATAGCCTCATAGGAAATTACTAGGCTAATGGCTTAAGAGCCCTTATACGCCTAGCCAATACAACTTGGCTTTACCCAATATAGGGCCCATACGGGGAAGGAGATGGCATGGGTTTGTGCCTACGCCTTGAGTATCTTACAGATTCCCCTGTCTATAAGGGACAGAGGCACTGCCCCAGGTGTGAATTTGTGATCCCCCATCCATTGATCCAAAGTGCATTTGAAGAAGGCCAGGGAAGGGCTTTGCTTAATGTGAATAGGAAGCTTGTTCCAAAGATGGGACAATCTCTGAGTGACATATATGTCTTTTCAGCATGTTTTGTTTGAGTTGCTAACTAAGTTTAGATCCCTAGATTGGGTGACTCTCATGGTGTTTGACTTGTGGATGTGTAGCAGCTCCATCAGGGCTGGATTTGTGAGTGCCTTCAGGGTCAGGCACAGGTCACTCCTTAGGAGGTGGTAGGAGACAAAGTAAAGGGATAGGGCTTTTAGTCTATCTTTGTGAGGAACCTTTGAGGTCTCTAAGGCTGCTGTAAGTGCCTAGTCAAGTACATGCCAAATGGCACATTGTGCTTAATTATTGGTCTAATGAGGGCTGAGTACAACAGGACTATAATTTCCTTGGATCTGGATGCCATACCTTTACTTATAAGTTGTGCCACATGGAAAGATCTCCTCACTACTGTGGACACATGGTGGTCAAAGTTCAGGCTATTATATGTCTGTGGACCTAGATCTCTCATCTCTGGATCAACTCTTAAGGTTGTGCTATTGACGTTTGCAGGGATAATTGTTTTCCCAAAGAGTATAAAAATACATTTTTTTATATTTAGTTTTAGGTCATGATTCTGGCACCACTCAGTTGTCTGATCTAGACTCTCCTGAAGGATATCTACATCATTGGCGGATGCATTGCTTGTGCGCTACTTGCAGTCATTGGCAATCTTTGTCATCCAGAGGCCTTCTGCATTAGACTTGACTTCAAAGAAGTATATTCCAAACAGGAGTGGGCCCAGCACTGAGCCATGTGACACACCACTGGTCACTGGCCTCTTGATGGATCTGGATTCACCCACTTTAACTACATGTGTCCTCTCTGTGAGCCAATAGGCTGTTTACTGATATAGGGATTTATGCCCAGTTTTGTGAGTTTATTTATAGTACCTGAGTGGGGAATTATGTAAAATGCCTTGGCCAAGCTGATGTAGGCAGAATGTACTATTTTACCCTCATCCGTGGCCTTAGTGATTTTTCAAATAATGCCACCAGATTCAGTAGGCATGGCCTGCGTTTGGGTTGAGTCCGGTGTTTGGAGGTTTCCTATGTCATTATTTGACAGGTCCATGATTATTTCCATGGCCTTACATATAAGACTAGTCAAACTTATGGGTCTGTAATTTCCCTAATCAGTAGACGGTCCCCCTTTATGCAGTGGGATGTCCTCCACTCCATCGAGAAAAATCCACTCCAGAAGCTGTGGTTATATAGTGATCCTAATGGGCCTGATAATTTCTGATTTAACCTTTATAAAAAGCAACTTGGTGTATCATCATACCCCACTGAAGCTGTGCTTTTAGCTTTAGAGAGTGCAGTGGCAACCTGTTCTTTGGTGACAATTGGTGGTGGAGTGGTGGAGGGGATTCTTTAGGAGAGTATGGGTGATGCAATCAATAACTAAGTCCTTACAATGTTGGGTGTTGCCTTTAAAGATTTCGGACATATCAAACATTATAATGCTGCAGGAGTTTGTCTCGGTGAACTTCATGAGTTAATACATGAGGCCAACTATATACTACCATGAGTTCAGCGTTTATTCACAGTTCTGTGCTCTGACAAGTAGAAAATGGCCCTTCATGTCGGCCAGACAATTATTATTTACTCACTTCCATATCAAGTCCCTGATCTTGCAGCATCATCATCCACTGATAATACCTACTTAAAATGTGTGGATGAAAAATAGTCTTGTCACAGGGGAAGTTTCATCCATGTAGTAACACTGAAGATGGTTAGGGTGAATCTCTGATTGAAGGTAGTAGATGCCATTAAGAAGTGATTGTATGAGAGTAGACATAAGTCTTGGGAGGCCAAAATACCACAGACTGTGTATAGCATGCCATAGAAAAGAACAGTTAAACTTTACAGAAACAAATACAAATATGAATGATGTTGCTAGCTCTGCTAAAAAAGTAATCTTTGTGGCATATTCCAAAATATTAGGGCAGATTAAGATTAGTGTCTCTGATAGATAACCATTGAAGCAACAGCTTTGGCAATCAATAAATCAACTAAGAAAATGATTAATTTATTCTGACAACAGATAATTTCAGTACTTTATAACATACAGTAAACACAGTAATGAAAACTAAGAAAGTTACAGCCTGACATATATCAACATGTCAGAGAGACAAACGCTAACCGGCCTACTGCACTATGCATTCAGCAGGAAGCTAAGCAACAGCATGACAGATATCAACATGTCAGAGAGACAAACGCTAACCGGCCTACTGCACTATGCATTCAGCAGGGAGCTAAGCAACAGCATGACAGATATCAACATGTCAGAGAGACAAACGCTAACCGGCCTACTGCACTATGCATTCAACAGGGAGCTAAGCAACAGCATGACAGATATCAACATGTCAGAGAGACAAACGCTAACCGGCCTACTGCACTATGCATTCAGCAGTGAGCTAAGCAACAGCATGGCAGATATCAACATGTCAGAGAGACAAACGCTAACCGGCCTACTGCACTATGCATTCAGCAGGGAGCTAAGCAACAGCATGACAGATATCAACATGTCAGAGAGACAAACGCTAACCGGCCTACTACACTATGCATTCAACAGGGAGCTAAGCAACAGCATGGCAGATATCAACATGTCAGAGAGACAAACGCTAACCGGCCTACTGCACTATGCATTCAGCAGGGAGCTAAGCAACAGCATGACAGATATCAACATGTCAGAGAGACAAACGCTAACCGGCCTACTGCACTATGCATTCAGCAGGGAGCTAAGCAACAGCATGACAGATATCAACATGTCAGAGAGACAAACACTAACCGGCCTACTACACTATGCATTCAACAGTGAGTTAAGCAGAAGGGTGCATTGTAAGAAAGATCTAAATAGATCCCCGTTTTATGCATCAAGAATGATTTAAACAGATCCCCTTTCCATACTGTAAAGAATGATTTAAACAGATCTTTTTTCCATACTCTGAGAATGACCTAAATGGATCAATGTTCATCAGTGTGCCATCTTGGCTGCTAAATACCAGTGCAGTAGGCTCACTATCACATATATTTTGAATGAAGTACAACTTCAGGTGAGGGCGAAAGGAAATTAGGTAATGCGAAATTACTGAAGCAGCAATAAATGATACATTTCTCCCACTTCTCCTGATTCTGAAGCAAACAGCTGAGACTGAAATGAACAGTGACAGTCTGTTACAGCAAACATTCCCTAAAAGATAACAAAATATTTCAAGAGCTCTCTGGACTATTCTGAATAAACCTGCAGTAAAATGCCATTCATTTTCGTATGCAGTAGGTCTAGGGAAAAAAAAAACAGTCATAAAAGTTATTCAGAATTTCATAAGTAGTTGATTTCACTTCAGGTTAAGAATGAGTATGTGTGTGTGTGTGTGTGTGTGTTTGCAGGGGGTGTAGCAGAAAAAAGTTTAGATACAAACAGTTGCAGGAATATGAATGACATGTATTGCAACAGTAATATACATTAAAAGCAGCCTGAGGAAAGTTATACTTGCTATGGAGGCACAATGTCTACAGTGCCCTAAATGAAGTACTGCAATCAACTTTATGAGGTATATTTTATGCTGTGGCCGATGCATTTTTCTATTTTTTCTCCACACATAGCTTAATACATCAAACTAGTAAAATGCACATTAACTGAAAATGTGCCTGTGGCATTTACAAGTGGTGATGTTATGAGAAGAGAACTCACAAAAGATCAGTGGTTTCTTCTTTGAATCAAAAGACAGGTATTCAACCTTGCATTTTTCCATACGAAACATAATGCATGGATTGAAATGCTGTGATGGTAAAAAAGCAATGCATAAAGTCTACATGTTATTTTCTTTCATCAGTACTGCTCTTTAGAAGTTGTATGTTCCCAAAATGAAAAATGCACGTTATTTAATATTATTAAAAATGTTCATCTTACCTTTATTTAAAGTTGTTGTCAAGGGTCTACATTATAAGTTCGAAGTTTGAAAACTTCGAATCTCATATGATCGACATCATATGAGCAAAGTTTTCAAACATTGAACGTTTCAACGAAGATCACCATAGGGAATATTTCCCTTCACTTCAATGTAGTGCCACCTCAGAATTGGTATATTTAAGTAGCGGGGGGGTGTGGGGAGTGCAGGCCCCCATGCTGGGGGGGGTGCAGGGGGGCTTGCCCTCCTTCCTAGAGCATTTAGGTAGTTTTTTTATTTTTAGTTTGTTTATATTTTATGTTCGATGTTCATATGGAGTCGATCATATGAGACTCGAAGTTTTCAGACTTCGAACATATAATATAGACCCTGTTTCAATCATGTATGTATGTATGAGATACGGCACTTTTTATAGAAACCTTACATATATAATGAGACACATTATAAAAATAAGTATATGTATGTTATTTGCAGGTAAAATTGCAATTTTTAAGAAGTTAGGTATGTTTTCTAATCTGTCAGTATATCTTTTTATGGGTTGCAACTGCATTGCATTATTATCATAATTTTGTTTTAAAATAGCTTATTGTTCTTATATAAAAAATCATATCACTTTGCTTAAGATTTCTGTTAAACATATTTTATTTGCTTATTTGTATACAAGGCAGGCATGGAGTTAACAAAATCCACTTAAAAAATAAATCAATTTTATGAAAAAGATAGTATTATTAATCCTAAGGCCTTGCTCTTATACCTTTGGACTGAAAATAGCTACAAAGCAATGCTTCAAGGTAAGCTAACTGGATAGGTATTTACTTAATTTAAAAATAATAACATAACCTTGCCTTCTGGAGACTGACAGTTTAAAACTACTGTAGCAAAATGTAGAAACATTTATTTGGGTTATTGCATGTTTGATCATATATATTGTGGCAGGTAATGCCTCCTTAAACAAACCTGAGGGAAATAGCATTCTTTGAAAATCACAACATCACAAAATAAACTTTCACACAGGTTGCAAAGACCCTTAAAGAAGGGAGGACTTGAAACACCTATCACTACATTATAAGCAGCTATGTGGTAGCAACATCTTGAAGAAAACTACAAATCCTCTTTTAAAGATCCCATTCCATTCAGCTTATCTTCAAATTTTAAACAACTGTGGGTTCACCATATCTTGTACAAAAGTATAAGTTGAGTTATTTGAATCTCATTTCAACCAGTTTTTGTTCAAGTAAATGACATTTGCTGAAACAAACTTCAAATGTCAAGACCATTATGAAAACATGGTAAATCTGTTTAATACACTTTCCTGTGTGTGCACATGTTTATAATGTGGTATAGCAACTGACATGATTAAACAACTTTTAATAATTAATGCACAAAGCCTCACTGCATAAACTAAGGTTTAGAATTAACTGGCTTGAATCCTACTAGATAAATATTAAGATATTAATCACTGAAGGAAACTATTTTATATAGTTCAAACAGAACATCTACCTAGATATGTGCTGTGAAAAGTAAATATACTTCTTGCATGCATTTAAAACCAAATAGTCATTCCATGGGATTCAGAAAGGCAGAGGGCATGAATCCAAGCGGCCCATTATTGTTTACCTGCTTTGCACAATGATGCACAATGTTCATTATGAAGGAAATGGGGGAAAACAGCATGAGGAAGTTAGCAGCAGACATTTCAGGAATCAGGCTCAATCAGTTCCCCACCCCAGGTAGCTCTTCAACCTCAGTGCAAAAAAAAAAAAAGACTGCAGTGCAATAACCGATCAGTTCCCCACCCCAGGTAGCTCTTCAACCTCAGTGCAAAAAAAAAAAAGACTGCAGTGCAATAACCGATCACTACATTGTATCAATCAGTTATTACAGTTACAGCCACCCCACCCGGTACCTCTTCAAATGAAGAGCAAAACAGGATGATGGATGGCCAACTCTGCTCTCTCAACACTTTGTGCCCAGGGAGACTGCCCTCTCATAATGCTGCAGCTACCCTTATCCATGTAGTAGTAGCACATGGCAGTTGCAGGGAAACAGAAGTACAAGCAGTGATCTTTCATAGTGCAAATAGTGCAAATCCACATGCAAGGTAGTGTTAAGAAGGATAAGTAATGTGCAAGCCTGAAAGGGTCATGACTGACAAAAACAAAGCATGACAATGGGAATTTAGGAAAGTGATGAAAAAGGGGATGCAAGCAGGGGGTAGAATGTAAGATGAAAACTTAGGAATTGGGCAGGACGTATGCGGGGATTTTTTTTATGTAGGGCAGGTGCTCATTTTTATAAGATGAAAAGGTAATAAGGGAATTAAGAGAAAGGTAAGAAGGTTAGAAAAGGTAGCAGGGCACACAAACAAACACATAGGACAGACAAGACTGACAGGGGAGGTATTGACACAATAAGGGATGGGGAATACACAAGACAAGGCAACATCAGACACACAGAGGAAAGTCCAGGGTGATGGGGAGGACTGCAGAAAAATCAGGGTGTGCACAGCCACAAAAGGTAGGGGAACACCATGATGGGGAAATAGGATAGGACTGTACAGCTGAAGTCCCTGCCAGCCACCACCCAGTGGATGCTTATTCACCTTCCTGGGCTCCTTCACCACTGTTCTCTGGCTCAGATGGTTGATCCAGGAACAGGACTTATGGAGTCACGTGAGAAGGTTTTCCAACTAGTCTATGCAGGCCTCCAACATCATGGCAAATAGCCCCCCACTATGTCTTCTAGCTGTTGCAGTTGATAACACTGTCACCTCCACTGGCACTGCTGCTTACAGAGAGAAAAGGAGCACCACTTGGTGCAAAGGTGGCTGCAGTGTCCAATGGAGGTGATACAGGAGGTCTGGAGGTGACTGTAGCAGCTTGGGACCCAGATGTTGTGGGTGTCAGTGGTGGTGGTGTTGTTACTACTAGTGATGGGTGAAGGAATGGATGCAAGACTTGATGCTGCTGCATATAATTATAAGATAAATAAAAAGAAACAAACAAAAAACATGCATGCAATAGAAAGACTAATAAGAAAGAGGTCTGGGGAGACAGAAGTACAGACAAAATTAAAAAAATATATATGTTTAAAACATATTCTTAGCGTATGGTTTGAGAGCTCCGGATAAATGGACACATGCTAGTTAGGGCTGGAATAACAGGTTTTGGTAAAGTATCTACATGGACTTGGAAGTACTTAGGAGTTGGAGCAGAAGATAAAGATACTGATAGGATGAAGGAAGAAATACCCATGAGATCAATATTTCCTTATCTGCCTAAACAGTGATTGCAAGAGAATGGAAAGCCTAACTCCAGGTACAGATGAGTAAAATACATATTGAATCCTTGAAACTAAGTTGAAGACTTGAATCTTATGAGAAACTACATGCTATGGAAACAAGCCTGCTAGCCGGATTTTAGTGACAGAGCTCTACTGGAACCTGAATACATCCCAGCAGTTATAAGAAATGTTAATGTAATAGTGCTTTACACATTTCTTGATAATATTAGATGTCTTAATTAGGATTATAGTTGCTTTGGCTGACATTCACATTAGACAATGTCCCAAACAGACAGCACAATATGTCAAATACGCCACTGTCAAACCGTTATCACACATGTACCAATAAACAACCTTGGCACATGGAAAACTCAAAAAGAAATAATAGTAATATACAAAAACAGTGTTCTTGAGGGGTGCCTCCCATACTTTCTGTTAATTATATATACTGCCTCTCAGATTGCACAAAATCAGGGAAAGGGAATATTCCCAAACCTGAGAATTGTGCAGTTTCACACATCTGTTGCTCACCAGTTTAGCTGACTAAAGGCAGTCCACTAAACAGATGTTGATCAAACACACTGTTGACCAAAGTATCTGCAACCCTCACTAAAAATACTGATGTCTTTGTCACATGTAAATATGTATATAGTTATCTATAAGAGTAGTGCTGTTATGTTTTTCTTGATAGCTCTTACCTTTTTCAACAAAAACTATTTCAGTTAAGATTATTTAAAAAAACATGTCCTTACTATGACTATGTTACAGGTGCTATAACTGAATAAACAAAACAAAAAAAAAAACAACTACAAAGTAATAATAATGTTGCATTATACAACCCATGGAAAAAATGAACCCACAGCCATCACCACATGCAGTCCAGAAGAATAGGTTTTAAAGTGTGTTGCTACTTGTTCAAGCAGACTGAAGGCCACAGTCAAACACAGCAACAGTGTGTATGTGACACAAATGTAAGATACAAGAAGAAATGCAGTTCTGATGCACAATGTTATAGGAACCACACCCAAAAGAACAATAAACACCTTGCCCTAACTACCATTGCTGGCGTTATGCGCATCAAGGAAAGGGAACTGAACCTACAGCCATCATCAAATGCAAAATGTCAGGAAATGCATTAACAATTTGAGCTATTTCTAAAATGCAAATGAAGCCTTTAGTCAAACACACAGTAAAGCTGTGTTTGACAAGTGAATACTTAAACAGAAAACATGCAGCTCACCCAAATATTTACATGACAATGTTGTGGGTACATCTCTCAGAACAACAATAAACACATGCATGAACTGGCACAATATACAACCCAATGGTGGGGAATCAAATCCACAGCCATCAGCATACACACTCTAGAGGTCACAGCCACAATGTACTTTGCCACTTGTACAATCTGACTGGAGGCTGCTGTTAAACTGTAATGCCATCAGAGCAGCCATAGTGAATTGTCATGGAGAGACTACAAAAAAGCATTTGACAGTATCTCACATTCATGGATAAAAAGAGTGCTTAAAAATGTATAAGATACACCCTACACTGATCGATTACATTGCAGCAACCATGAAACAGTGGCAAACCACTCTACAGTTAAGCCATGATAAAGGACAAATTGTAATTCCAGGATAAATATTCAAAGGGGATATTCCAGGATGACTCTCTTTCACCGCTGCTCTTTTGTCTTGCCCTTAACCCATTAAGCAGTTTACTTATCAGATTAGGTCATGGCTATAATTTAGCTCACAGAAAACAACAAACTGTAAAGACTTTTCATCTTCTTTTTGTAGATGATTTAAAACGGTATAGTTCATCAGATGAGGAACTGAAAGCACAGCTACAAGTGGTCAAAACTTTTTCAGATGATAGAGTGTCATTTGGTCTTGATAAATGTGCAAAAGCAACATTTAAAGCAGGACAATTGCAGCACCAAGAAAACATCAGTTTGGGACAGGAATGTGATATAAAAGAACTTGAGCAAGAGGGAGTGTATAAATATTTGGGAATTAAAGGATCAATGATAAAACATGAACACATGTGAATAAAACTCAGTAAGAAATATTTTAGAAAGCTTAAATTAATACTAAAAACAGCATTGACATCTAGGAACAGTGTCCAGACTTTAAACCAATTTGCTCTTCCTGTCCTAACTTACAGTTTTGGAGTGAATGACTGGCCCCAAAAGGTGTTGGATAGTTTGGACAGGAAAACAAGAAGGATGCTTCATGTGTCAGGTTGTAAAGGGATGTCGTACATCACACGTATGCTTCCTGTGCCCAGTGTAGGGCATAAAGCTTGTGTACGGATGCGCCATTCTCAGAACTGAAAAGCCAGAGGAAGAATGACAGTCTAAGGAAAAAAGAGGGAACGTGTACATCCAGAAGGAAAAAAGAAATAGGGGATGCAGTTGGGACCAAACACCGCAACAGTGAAGAGTAGGACATATAATGTTATGCTAAGATTTTACACAAATGTACTATGTCCTTCTATATCACTGTTGCAGTATACATTACAATATGGAGAGGACAAAGGCTCAGGAAGAAAAATGGGACAAGATGGAAGGCCCAGCAGAGCCCTCAAGAAAACCACATAGGATAGCCCTGGCAAATCTGGCTCTAGCCCTAGAAACAATATTCAACTTATACTGCTTAGTAAAAGTGTGCACAGAAGTCCAAGTAGCTGCCTCAAGAACTGAATTAGTATCCAAACCTTTGATAAAAGCATCAGAATAAGCTAGAGCCCTGGAAGAATGAGCCTTAACAAAAGGAGGAAGGCTTTTCCCATGAATGGAGTTACAAAATGAAATAGCTTTAGATATCCAAGAAGAAATGGTTTGCTTAGAAACAGCCAAACCTAAAGACCTAGGATGAAAAGAAACAAAAAGCTGCTCAGATTTAGGAATGGTTTTAGTTTTATCCAAATAATATCTTAGTTGTCTATGAAAATAAAAGAACAGAAAGAAAATACAGAAGTCCCAACCAACACGGCTAAGTAAAAACAAGACACTTTTATTGGTTAGTGCTTTCATGGACTGAGCCGCTTCATAAGACCATTACAAACAGTATTACAATGCTATATACTCAAAACCTATAAACAACAACCAGTAAAATCAAGAGAACAATTAAACAGTTAATTTAAATCAGTGAACCAGCCTGCATGCTTGCAAAGCAGGTTTTAAAGGAATAGTTCCATTAGGTCTAAGTGACTTATGGACACGAAGTGCAACAATCCATTTCATTTCCATCTGTTCTACTTGATTAACAACATCCCCACCTGGAATACTTTCCACAAATAACTGTAGAACTAAAAAACTTAAAAATGTGACCATTGTGGTTCTTGTCTATGAAAATCCAAGGTGTAAAGAATCTTCTCAATAGCAGACTGTGGATAAGGGAAAAAAGTGGGCACATGAATAGACTGATTAAGAGTCAACTCATTAATCACCTTGGGCATAAAAGAGGGATTAGTATAAACAGGCACCCTGTCTTTAAGAAAAAAAACAATAGCGGAGGAACAGCCATAAGGGCCTGCAACTCAGAAAGTCATCTGGCTGAGGTAAGGGCCAAAGGAGGAAAAGTCTTCCAAGAACAATGCTGTAAGGAAGCTGAAGGTGTAGACTCAAAAGGAGCCTGAGTCAATTTTTCCAGGACAAAGCTAAGGTCCCAAGAAGGAGGAAGAGGCTTCCTGGGAGGCTTAATATGAAGGATGCCTTTAAGAAACTGTTTGACCTTGAATCTAGAAGCTAAAGGTGAGGTCAAAGGGAGACAAGCAGAAATAGCTGACAAGTGGAAATTAACAGAAGAATATGCCAAACTAGCATTGAGCAATTGACACAAATAAGAAAGAATTAAAGGAACTTCCACAGAAAGTGAATCCAGGTTACCAGAAAGACATCACATAAAATCTCTTCCATTTTGATAAATAAGATTTTCTGGTGGTGGGTTTCTTGGCCTCCTGTAAGACCCAAAGCATGTCCTCAGAAAAAAGGTGTGTAAAAGGGATTAAAATCCTATCACCCACAGTGTAGGTTAAAGAGTGGACAAGTCGGGATGAATGAAAGAGCCCTTGTCTTATGTGAGTAGGTCCACACTGTGAGTTAACTTGTAATGTTTGCTCTTGGATAAATGCAGAAGAAGAGGGAACAAATGCGGTCTGGGCCAAAAGGGAGTCACCAACAAGATTCTGGGAGTATCCTATTCTGTCTTGAACAGGATCTGTGGTATGACAGGATGGGGAGGGAAGGCATAAAGAAACATTCGCTTCCAAGAGAAACAGAGGGCATCCACCTTACAGGCCACAGGACATGGGAGTCTGGTGCAAGGCTGAGGAAGCTGTTTGTTTAGAGGGGAGGCAAAACAATCTACTTGAGGAGTACCCCACTAGTGGGCAATGTCCAGAAACACATCTCTATGAAGCTTCCACTCATGAGTTTGGGTTATGATTCTGCTCAGAAAATCTGCCAGAATGTTTTGATCTGAAGGAATATACATAGCCCGAAGAGTCACTTGATACTGGACAGCTAGATCCCAAACCTGAACAGCTAGTCTGCACAAGAGGTAAGACCATGTCTCCCCTTGCTTGCTGAGGTACCACATCACTGTGATATTGTCTGTGAAGATTTTGAGGGAACTCTGGAGGGAAAAGAGAATGGAAGGACTGAAGGGCCAGGAGAAAAGCTCTCATCTCTTTGATATTGATATGGTCCTTCATCTGACGAAGACACCAAAGGCCCTAACCTTTCAGAGGACTGAAGGAGGCCCCCAACCATGTCTGAGGCACCAGAAAAGATTTCCTGAGTGGGAAAGTGGCCCTGAGTTGAGGGACAACTGATGAATCCACCACTAAGTTCCAGTTTGAGACATGGGAGAAATTCCAAAGGATGAAAATGCACTGGATCTTTCTCATATGAAACTTGGCCAGAGGAAGCATAGGAATGGCGGAAGCCATGTATCCCAGAGCATGTAGAAATGCTCTGGCTGTAATGGAGGCCAGAGGAAGAAGGGATTGAAAGAAAGCAATCAGAGTTAAAGCCTTGGGAGGAGGCAGAAACACCATCATTGGAATACTCTAGATCCTGCACCCAAGAAACACATGATCCTGAGAAGGAGTTAAAAAATATTTTTGGAAAGTCACTGTAAATCCTAGGCTTTGCAGGAGACAAATAGCAAAGTGAGGATGCTGAAGTAAAGTCCCTGGAGAGTAAGCCTGAATGAGTAGGTCATCTAGATAAGGAACTATCTGAATCCCCCTCAACCTGCAAAAAGCAATCACAGGAGCGAGGCATTTGGTGAAAACCCCAGGGGCAGTATAGAGACCAAAGCAGAAAACTGAAAATGCAAGGAAGTAACAGAGAAATGTAAATACTTCCTGAAAAGGGGATGGATACATACATGGAGATAGGCACCCTTGAGATACAGGGACACTAGGAAATTTTGAGGAAGAAGAAGAGTAAGCTAGGTTTGAAGGGATAACATCCAAAATGAATTGACCTTCAAAAAGGTGTTGAGCTGAGAGAGATCCACAAAGGGTCTCCAGGTGCCTTATTTCCTGGGAACCAGAAACATTCTGGAGTAAAATCCTTTCACTTTTTCAGGAGTCAGAAATTCTTGAATTGTTCCTTGTGACAAAAGTCTCAGAAGAACCTCAGGAAAAATGGCAGCTGTTCCTGTTGCAGTGGAACATCCAAAAAGGGGGAAAGAGATTTCCAAACCTTGTAATAATCTTGATGAATGATGGATAGAACCCAAGAATCCTGAGTGATCTTTAACCAAACTGGAAGAGACAGGGAAAGATGAAGAGAAAGAGGGGTGTGACTGAGGAGTGAGAGACAAGGACAGTCAGACAGAACTTCGCTTGTTTGGAAAATAAATCTTCTGAGCTGTAGGAATTTGAGTAGACTTAGCAGGAGGAGCCCTTCTATCACCCTTTTTACATTTGAGAGGAAGGTGAGACTGTCTGTGCACAAAGGCAGGTTTAGTAGGGTAATTCTGCTGAAACTTGGTAACAGGTGAAACAAAAATATATTTCAAATCCTGCAAAGCCTTATCCTTTTCCTGAAGGGACTTAAAAGTCTTAGCAGCAGCAACAAAGAGATGTTTACTATGTAGAGGAACATCCATCAGCTTAGAAATAATACCATCAGGCAAAAGCTGAAGGTACAGCCAGGATTACCTCCTCAACACAGAACCAAGAGCAGCAGCTCAAGATGAGGCATCAGCTGCATCATTGCTGCATTTAATAGAATGGAGAGCTACTTGAGAAGATGACCCTAGTAAAGAAAGAACTGACATCTTCCCCTCACAGTCAGGAAGATCTGAAATAATCTAACAGGCCTGAGACAGAAGAGCCAAAACATATTTGGTCATGTGTGTCTGGTAATTCACAGCCCTAAAGGCCAGGGTAGCAGCAGTATATACTTTCTTACTCAACCTCTCCATAGTTCTGCTGCCCTTGTCAGAGAGCAGCAGCTTTATAGAAGGTAAAAGCTTAGATGAATTATCAAAAGCAAAAGAAATAACAGAAGGGTCAACAGGGGTGCACTTGTAAAGGAATTTGCAATCCTCAGGTGCCTTATAAAATCTTTCAGGTTTCTTAGGAGCAAAGGGTTGGGAGTCACGGGCCTGAGAAGCTGCAGAAAAGGCATCTAACAAGGCAGCAGGAAAGGAGGGACAGAAGAGGGCTTGGGAGACTTCATCTGAAGGCATTTTTAATACCTTTCCTGGACATCTGAGACCTGGGTACAGTCCCACTTAAAAAACTTCATCATACAGGAAACTGCATCACCAAAAGAAGTCTCCTCAAAAGGATAATGAGGACTAACAGAGTCCTCTTTCTCAGAACCATAGTCCAAAGGAGAAGGAATCTGGGAAGAATATGTCAAGGATTCTTCATCAAAATCCAAATACTCATCAGATGAAACCCGCTCCCCATGCCTCTTAAGAGTAGAAGACCAAGAGAGAGCAGGCACGGAGACCCCCTAAGGGTAATTCAAAGCCATAAGGGCATTAAACAGACCTATGTGTAAAATCCTGCCATTCATGTTGAGGATCTTTAGGAGCAGGAGAAAGATGATTAGTTTTCTGTTTCTTTTAAATGAGATATCAGCCCTAAAGATCTTAGGTGGCTCAGACCCCTGCCGACACTCTGTAAGCGTAGTTGGAATCTCCTCTCTGACAAGGATTTGTAGAATACCCGTAGGTCTTTCAGAAATAATCAGCCATGGTTTCCTGTGGACATCCAAAACAGATGTCTGCAGAGCCTCCAGGGATGTGCAAGAATCTACATCCATGCTGGCCTTCAAAATTGCTGTGGCACAGGAATCTGACTAAAAAAACAGGCGGTCCTCTGGGCTTTCACTACCCTCAAGTGAGATGTCCAGTGGAGGTGGTACAGCTGAAGAATCTGACCAAGCTTTCTTGGTCCTTTTCATGGACAACTGACCTTCAGGTCAGGACAATTCTTCCATAGTACAGTAAGCCAAGAATTCAAGATGCTAGTTCTCTAAATAAATGGCTAAAGAGGAGATATGACTATGCAAGGTCTTTGGAACAAATGCCTGACAAATGGGACAAAACATATGGTTGTGAGAAGCACCTAAATAAAACAAACACTTCTCATGATGGTCCTTATGGGGAATCTGTCTCCCACATTGGCATTTCCCCTTTCTGGATGACATGAAACCAGCAACCACAAAATAAAAGGAGATAAAAAGAAAAAAAAATAGGGTGCTTATTAGATGAATGAGCATTCAGACCAGTGATCCAGGTTGGCATTCGGACTGGGAGGAAAGATGTTCTGAGGTTGGTATGTCCATATGTCACTTTTATGCCTGATGCCAGGCACAGGGACCACACGTATGACGTAAGACATCTCTTTACAACCTTAGGCTTTGGTATATTGGCTGGACGTTGGACTGCCCTTGGCAGAAAACCCCTATTGTAAAGAATACTGCAACAGTGATACAGAAGGACATTATATAATACACATATCACCATTTAGCCTTTCTATGGTAAAAAAGTACTTTAATTTGTTGTAGTGCAGGGGTTGATTACCTACAGCCTTTGTCTGCTGTGTGACCAAGTGAGTCAATTAACCAGAGAGTGCTCTGGTGCAATTAAGAAATTGGGCTAGGCTCACTCCTCAATGGTGCCTTGAACCATATGCCTAGTAAATGATCAAGACACTTAACCATAGAATGTTTTACTATAACTGAGACGTTGGGCTAGACTGTTCAATTGTGTCACGGACCTCATCCTTAGTAAATAACCACTCCTTTAGAATTCCCCCTCCTTTAAATATCTATTCAATCTGACCTTACAGACTTTCACTCCATCACGAGACTATGTCTACTCAAAAAGTGTTTGACAAACTCTTATAAAAGTAGACTGTTGCTCACATAAATAGTTATGGTCTGCCTTGTGACCAATAATATGGCTTCAGACATGCCTTCAGCACCACAACAGCCTTACCCTCTACCTTCAGTTCCATTTATTCTAATATGAATAGTGCCATTATCTCAGCTGGCAACATCACTGACATGACACCAGAATTTGAGAACATAAGCCACAGTTTACTTGTAAATAAACATTACAAACTTAACTTTGGTAAGAATGCCATTCTTTGTTCTAAAGGATAGAACTTTCCAAAATTATAACAACAACACATTCTCTGAAACTGGGAATATTAACAATGTTGCTCCAAAAGTTTTGTAATAGGACCTGTTGGTTCCTCTGTTTTTCCCTCTATTGATGATCTCACCCTGGACTTACTAAATCTTATCCTGATAATTTATGTTGATGACATACTCATGCTAGAATCCAACGATACACTCCACACCCTGCATTTAAAATGTAAGCAGAGTTCACTGAGCGTTGTATTTGGCTACAAAATGTTAAACACTTAAACTGAAAGAAAGTTAATGTTATGGTATTCTCTACCCCTCAAAGTCTAGCTTCCTATATTTCTATGTGCCTAACAGACATTAACTCATTCTCTCCGGTCACCTCACAGTAAGACACTGTCCAGTTCGATTCTCAGCTAGAGTGTCTTCTGCGTGGAGACATGCATGAATGGGCGTACCTTCATTGAAGGCTGTGCATCAGGGCTGGTAACTCAGCACGTAAAAATCAACTACCAATCATTAGCGGACCGGAGTTCCGCTGTGGTGACCTCTAACTGGGAAAAGCCGAAAGACACAACAACAACAACAGCTGTTTTGAGTGTGCACTATTAAATCCAAGTGGGTGTGGCTTGCTTGAGCCTTTAAAAAATTAAGTTACTGACTTACAGTTCTAACAAAAAACTCATTGACAGAGGTCAAATTTCAATACAATTGTGTTTGTCATAATGTATGCTTCAATATTAAATATTCTGATACCTTGCATGTAGCATGGTTTTGGAATTGAATGTAAACATGAACAGGCAATACTGGACACTTAGATGCACAGTAGGAGGTAAGTGCAGAAACACCTGCAGGTGTACTCATATCTCACAAAAGTATCTTGGGCTTACTCTTGACACTTTACTCATTTTTTTTTTCACACCAAAAATATCGTAACAAAATTTTCATCACAACTTAAATTTTGCTATCATATTTTCCACTTCCTTTCACCTGTGGCACAGTCATCTATAGCCATAAATTTCTTAATGCCTAAAATAAAATATGACCTTCCATTCTTTTGCCTCCCTTCATCTCACAACACTTACAAATCTCTAATTGTAGAAAAAATTTACCGGTTTATTCTTCCTGCTGATTGCCACTCATCACTTTGACCAGCTACAAAATTTTGACTGGCTACCCAATACGAACAAAGCTACATTTCTTTTTAGCACTCTTATTTAAAATTCTTCATTTGGGTTACTGCCCACCTCTAAAAAACATTTCCAATAACAGAAACAAACTACTCCCTCTGTAGCAGTCAAAATTATCCACTTAATCTCTTACAAGACCAAGCTTCAAAACAGCCATTGAAGAAACAGCTTTCTCCAAACTGGGCCCAGCTGTCTTGTATACCGGTATACGAGCCAATCAAAAACACACACAGTGGACCCTCTTCTGTTCAAGCAGAACATCAAGCAGTTCCACATTGAACAGAGCTCCACTTTTTGATTGGCTCGTATACCGGTATACGAGCCAATCAAAAGCAGAGCTCTATCAGCACTTATTATTTCGTCCTCTTAGGCTGAAGAGCAAAAAAATAAAGGTCTTTAGTTTTTTTTTTTTTTATTATTTGTTCTTCAACCTAAGAGGACGAAATTATTTTTTCGTCCTCTTTCACATACAATTAATTATGGTAACCCTATGCTCACCTCCTAGAATTTAAACAACTCTGAATTTAAGGCAAACACTTCATAATCAGAGATAAGAAAAACTTCTACCTCACATCCCAAAACCAAAATAGAAACAACACTAAGAAATTTTGGGGTACCATCTCTAGTTTACTACATCCAGGTAGCAAAAACAACCCATGCTCAAATCCAGACAAATCCCCCAATGAAATAGCAACTCTTTTCAACAGACACTTCATAGACACCATCTCCAAACTCTCTGCCACCTTCCTACAAACAAATTCTAAAGCTAGCAAAGACACACTCACATAACCTTCACACAACCACCCCAATGCTTGCTTTTCCTTCTCCCCTGTCCCCACAGCTATCATTCACAAATTACTACTCAAATTAAAACCCTGTACAACTGCTCCAGATAATCTACCCCAGATTACTTACAAATGTCAGCCAAATCTATAGCCTACTCCATTAGCATATTAATCAACAGATCCTCCAAGAGTCTCATGTACCTGTAATCTGGAAAAAATGTTACATACTCGCATTTCACAAAGGTGGCTCTAATGGAGATTTCACAAATTTCTGTCCAATTGCAATACTCTCCCCACTATCCAAAATCATTGAGAAATGCATCCATGCTCAGCTCCTAAATTTGCTAACAGAAAATAAGATATTATCCCCATCCCAACATGGATTCCACCCATATCACAGTACCATCACTGCACTCCTATCATTCATGGACACTGTGACCCAAGCAAGGGACACTGGAGAAATTGTCTCCTCTCTCTTTCTGGACCTCTCCAAAGCCTTTGATACCATATCCCACCCCTTACTCCTGGCAAAGTTATCCAATCTGGGAATGTCACCCCCCCCCACTCTTAACTGGTTCTCTGATTATCTAACTAACAGACAGCAAGCCACTAAATGGCTCCATTCTTTCTCACCATTCCTCAATATACACACAGGAGTTCCCCAAGGATCCATATTGGGACTTCTCCTTTTTAGCATATTCATTAATGACTTCCACTCCACCCTCCCCCTAAATCCTGTAATTCAGTAAGCAGATGACTTGACCATTATCTGCATTGCTGACTCTGCTGATGAACACCTAGCTAGGACCCAACATGCTTTCTCACTCACTGAGGAATGGATGAATAACAACTATCTAGCCCTTAACCCCAGAAAAACTAACCTGCTTTTATTCAGCCCCAAAAAATCAACCCCCTAAATAGAACATATTTTAATATCTATTCACAAAACAAAAGCTGCATTAGAGCAATATAACAAACTAAACTTCTAGAAGTTATAATAGATGAACACTTAACCTTCGATCTACACATCCAAAACTGCAACAAATTAAAAAACATCAGAAACTAGGCACCCTCTATAAGCATAAATTGTACCTCATACCCACCGCTAGACAAACCATTGCACTATCCTGTTTGCTTTCTTCACTTTTATATAGTGCCCATTTGTTCACTAACATTCAAAGCTCCTTAAAATTCAAGATAGAGTCCTGTTATAACAAAGTTGCCAGGTTTGCTACCAACGAAATGTACTATTCCCATCACTGCATCTCCCTACGCAAACTAAAATGGCTAGAACTTCCCCATCACCTAACCTACTTGCAGTTAACCACAGCTCACAACATCATTACCAAACTTTCAATTGCCCATCCCTCACCTCCCTGTTTACTCTCCATAAGTCATCCCAACAACTCAGATCTGAAAATCAATTCCTTCTAAAAAGTGCAAATACCCAGTCTAGCAGTTGGTCAATCTCTCTACTCATGTACCATTGCTAAAACTTGGAATTCCCTACCCAGCTCTATCAGAACTCTTTCTAATCACATATCTTTCAAAAAGTCACTAAAACAGCATATCTTAGCCCTATGGCGATGTACATGTGGCTACGACTACAGAGCATCTTCCCCCACCTGATCTCACTAACGTTTTTCTCCCCTCTGCTTAACAGTTATGCAACTATCTCTTGCTGTCTTCACTCTACAGTATCCAAAGCAGATGATATATTGTACTTTATATATTTTGTATATAATGTATACCACCTTTGTTATTCTAGCTAGAAATTTATGATAAGATTGTATGTCTATTTTTTAAGTTGTTCTCTCTCTATGTATGTAGAGAATGTGATTGCATTTAAATTTCTTTTGCATGTGGAGCTTTTCGCCCCAGGCCTCCTGTGAAAATGGCTCTTTTTGGCCCAGTGGACCATCCTGGTAAACAAATGCAAATAAAGTAACTAATTTTTCTTTGGTTAGCACAGGTACATACATACTATAGAAACAATCAATTACCTTTTATTTTGTCATCATTTACCATATTACATCTTTGCTACTGTGCTGTAACTCTATTAGCACTCATGAGGTCATGACTGGAGAGGGTTAAAAGACCAGTTCACTTACCCAATTAAATGGAAAATTAAATAATTTTTTCCTTTTATTTGTTTTTACTCTATAGTGTATAAAGCTGTGAAACCAGTTTAGCCTTTAGGAAAAGCATACTTCCCCTTTATAATTTTATACATAATTATTCAACATTTTTTCATTAACATAGACTCAATTTATATAGGCCTTAGCATGTTACTTTGTTACTTAATCACCACACGGCACTCAAACTGTTTATAGCTGTCTTTATTCATATGAAATTTAACTTTCTTATTCTTTATCCTATTTGATTGTATTGCTCTCAGGAGTCCAAGTAATGAGTGAAAAGGGTATGTGGGTTAGTCCACCCACACATTTAGCTATTAAGCAAACAAACAAATGAGCAGGTTATACAGCAGGCTGTCAACACGTTTGCAATCTACTTACTCATTTCAGTCATAAAAGAGTGACTGCACAGAATGGGCAATATAATTTGTAAATGAAAAGTCATAAAAAAGTGAGGGGAAATCTTTAATGCACACTCATGCCCCAATACATATGTATATACCAATTGAGTTTGCTCTCCCTTGGAAAAAGGAGAAATCCCTGGTACACCACAATATTGATTTTCTGTGACAGCAACTGGCAGTCGCAGTATAGTGATGATACTTAAGAATATTATCACTCAGGGTGTTTCACACAGGCATCAATTTCAAATAAATAAATAAACAAACAAACATGTCTTAAATTATTTCCCCCCTTAAAATCACTGTCAGAAGCATTCCTTAGTAAATATTTCACTCTACTTCATTGTCATTAATGCTACCCACTTGATTGACAGAAAGCCCACTGTTTCTCTACATGTTGCAGGGAGGGGCTTGCTTCTTACAATTATGCAAATTAGATCCATCAAATGGTGAGATGTGGGGAAGCAGTTCTACTATCCATTTTGTGAATAACCCTTGAATGGATTTACATAAGAAGCATAAAGTTTTATAGCTGTTTATCATTTAATGTTGGTACTCTTCTTTTACTACTACTTCTTCTGCTTTTGGCTGCTCCCGTTAGGGGTCGCCACAGTGGATCATCTGTTTCCATTTCTTCCTGTCTTCTGCATCTTGCTCTGTCACACCAACCACCTGCATGTCCTCTCTCATCACATCCATAAACATTATCTTAGGCCTTCCTCTTTTCCTCTTACCTGGCAGCTTCATCCTTAGCATCCTTTTCCCAATATACCCAGCAACCTTCCTCAGCACATGTCCAAACCAATGCAATCTCACCTCTCTGGCTTTGTCTCCAAACTGTCCAACCTGGGCTGACCCCCTAATATACTTATTCCTAATCCTGTCCACCCTCGTCAAACCCAGTGCAAATCTTAACATCTTTAACTCTGCCATATCCAGCTCTGACTCCTGCCTTTTTGTCAATGCCACCTTCTCCAACCCATACAACATAGATGGTCACACTACCTTCTTGTAGACCTTCCCTTTCACTTTTACTGGTACTCGTCTGTCACAAATCACTTCTGACACTCTTCTCCACCCACTCCATCCTGCCTGTACTCTCTTCTTCACCTCTCTTCCACACTCACAATTACTCTGAACTATTGATCCCAAGTATTTAAACTCATCTACCTTTGCCACCTCTACTCCTTGCATCTTCACCATGCCTCTATCCTTCCTTTTATTCACACACATATATTATGTCTTAGTCCTGCTGACCTTCATTCCTCTTCTTTACAGTACTTTATATTTGTTCTATGTGCATTGATATCAAGGTAGGTAAAATCTCATTAAAGTTTTTTGATTTCATTTGTTGCACTGTTGCATGCATCTCTGAATGAATGATTAGCATCACCTGTTAGTAACAGCTTTGTGATAACATTAAAGTACTACAGGAGCACTTTTCTTCTGGCCACTGTGTGTGTGGCAGGGCTATGTGTTTTACTGTTTTTAAAGCTGTAAAACAGTGTGTTCCAACAACTTTTTGCTGTAACTAGATTCACATCTTGACAACTGAAGCTCCATGTACTACAAAGACTTATGATCAGGTTTCTCTGATCATAAACACTAGTAATGTCTTGTTGACAAGGATGTCAAGATTCATCTCTTGAGCACTGCTTTGTTCAGCACCGAGCTGAATTCCTTGTATTATAACAAGCAGTGAGCATAAGGTACAAAAGTCAACCATGAATAGTATGTCAGTGTGTGAAAAGACACACACACACACACACACACACACACACACACACACACACACACACACACACACACACACACACACACACACACACACACACACACACACACACACCTTTTCTTTCACTGAGTATAATTGGGAATGCATCATTTCTGCCATGTTATTTACATCTAGCCATGCTATATTACACTGCATGAATCCCTTGCAGCTTGTATTTTTAGCAACAAGCGTATGGCTAACAAGCATTAACCACTTCACTGGACTGTCTTAGTTTCACTTAAAATGGCTAAGATGTACCACCGCTATGGTTCTACAAGCCATGTAAAATCATTGAAGTGGGCCTGTCTATGCAGTAGAAAGGGGGGCTGCAAATGTTTGGCCACTCATGTTTGTGCTTACCTTTCAGTGTAACCTTTTCTGAATTCCAAGGATGATTTGGTGAAACTACTTTTTATGTGGAATATTTACATATTCCGTTTTACAGAAATTCAAATCATATTCTAAATCTTTTAGATAAAATTCTTACTGAAGATTCTGAATTATGATTTCCATTTTAAAATGAAATCATATATTACTTATTTTTATTAATACTTTCAGCTAACAAGGCATTTACATGTATTTTATGACCTTCTTGCAGCAATGAACCATATGGCAAAATTATGTCTATGAAACATTTCCTTCCTGTTCATCATAATTTCTAAACTTTAAGCACTGCTAATATTTCCTAAGCCATTTCGATTTATTGCAATACAGAAATAAGAGGATTTATTTTATTAGCCTGCTCTCTTTTATCACTTTTGCATCTTCTGTAGGATTTCTTATTACAGCAGTTTCTAGCTAATATAGTATAATTGCTGATTCTGAAATGCCCTTGTAGGTAGCCCATATAACTGTGTGTATTATTTTTCTGCTGTGCTATGCATTTTCTAAGACAATCCAGTACATTTTCACAAATTAACATTGATTATTTGCTGGAATACTCATAGGTTTTTATGTCATTATGCCAGACTTTAGTATTTATGATTTTTGTGGGCATTTCACAGGAATGGAAACATATTTACATCAAGAAGGTTAAATAAATGTTTCTTTCTTGCATACGTTTTTTGTACTTTCTATAATCTCTATTTAAGGGAATTATTCCACGTACTTCACAGTATCACTGATACTGCTTCCTGTAAACTTTATCATATTAAAAGGGATTGCTGCTTCCTGTAAACTTTATCATATTAAAAGGGATTGCTGCTTCCTGTAAACTTTATCATATTAAAAGGGATTGCTGCTTCCTGTAAACTTTATCATATTAAAAGGGATTGCTGCTTCCTGTAAACTTTATCATATTAAAAGGGATTGCTGCTTCCTGTAAACTTTATCATATTAAAAGGGATTGCTGCTAGCATGGGTTAATCATGCATTAAACATATCAGTAATCCATGTCTCCACTGTGGAAACAGCAGTTTTTCCATTCTGCATCCTTTTGACAAATGGTTTTTGGTACATTTAAAATGCAACCAAAGTAAAGTAATACCGGCTGTGTTGTCCTCATGATGACTGTCTAAACAGTCATAAAATATGTGGCCAAATTTTTAATTTACTAGTCAATGTCCCAAAAATAACAGTAATAACACAAATCATAGAAAAAGATGATTTGTATACAGAATACATACTGCAAAACCATGAGCAAGCAGATACAAAATAGAAACCTTACTTAGATGTTACGTAGCAAGAAATAACTGTACAACTATTTACATTACAATAAACAGTACAGGGTGTAAAATATCAATTCTCACAATGTCTCAACCAGATGGATACACTGTCTGAAAAATATTCTGAATACTAGTAAGATATTAATACTTTATTGTGCATCTTAGTAGCTAGATATTCTCTGTTTTCTTATAATTTCAATGATTATTTCAATATGCATGTGGGGGAACACCCTCAAACTTGTATACACCAACTCCAAGGTCACACAAGGGAAAAAAGGGAAAACTCTGCTGCTACTGAAAGTTGTTTTGACACTTCTCTTACATTGTGTGTCTGCAGATGAAGAAATGATTGTCAGTACACTTGACAGGCTTCTAAAAGTAGAGGAAGACAGACTAAATGAAAATCATAGTTTTCTACACTGGCGCAACCAGTAACATTCTTACATGCTGTCTGAATGTTTCAAATTGAAAGTTTCTGTTCTTTAAGACTATAAGCTGCAGTTTTTATGCTAGCATCTGTAGAGGTGAAGATTCTTGCTTGTGAGGTTGGTGACCTGAGTTTTGGTAAAGTCTCACAGAGCTAGCCTGTGATCTGGGAGTAGGAAATGGGGTGGGCGATGGACCTTTTCCCGTTGTTTACAGAGGCAACTTGTGGATTCTAGTAGTCCATACTAACTCCCTGTAGAGACTGTGCAAAACTGCAGAAAGAAAGAAGATGGTGGGACAGACTGCTGTTCTAGCTGGCAGATATGCTTGATTCCATGTATGGCCTACAGCTATCAAAATTGTGAGGACAGGGCTTTCAAAATCACATACTATTAAAACTTTTTTTAGGAGGTCAGGATCCCAAATTAAAAATATATATGTGTGTGTAAGATAAAATTACAATTCTGGGCATGGTTCTAAACAGCACAGAGGGTGTCATGGACATCCAGCTTAAAGCACTGATAACGATTAGTGATCATGTTATTGAGCAGTTGGTTTAGAGCAGGAGGGAAGGGTAAAAATAAAATACCAAAGACAGAGTGGGATTTAAAAGTAGTGGATTATGCTACATTGAAGAGGTGGTTACTCATGGGTTAAGAGACTGGGAGCAAATGGAGGGAGAAAATAAAGCTATAGATATGAATAAAGGATGGAATGCTCAGAGCTTTGGAAAAGATTTGGGGGAATGGAGGTAGAAAGAGAACAAAGCCATGTCTAAGGTGGCTGTACTGACTAGCAGGTTGATTATATCTCTACCAGTGTGAAAAATGAAAAAAATTGTAAAAAAAAAAAAAAAAAAAAAGCCAGTCAAAGTTATCAGTTTGGCTAAAATTAATTAATTAATTTAATTTATTGGCCAGTAATTACACTGCCTAGATGCTACGAAAGAACAAATTTGGGAAATTAAGCAAATAGTCAGAAAAGGATAAGCAGCAACTCTTGCTAGGAAGAACCTTGCAGCTGTCTGGAAGAAGCAGTCCACGTTTCAACTTAAAATAGGTGAGAGACTAGAGGAATAGACTGGAAAAAATAGAAGAAGCTTTAAGTAGCTATTCAGATGAGCTGATAAAACTGGAAAAAATCAGATGCTGAAATGAAGGAAAGACTGGATGAACAATAAGCTTCTCAAGAAGTACTGTTTCGAAAAGAGTAGACAGAGCACACAGAGAAAATCTGACATCACAGAGAAACCTGAGAGACTAGCCAGTTACCGAGCTGATAAAGGCTACTTTGTATTAGGCTTTTTATTTCTTAGTGGGAAGGATGTGATCCTTTTAATCTATCGAAGACTGCAATATGCAGTAAGTTTATGTAACCATATGACTTCCGCGGTGGTGCAGCGGTAGCATTGTTGCCTCACAGCAAGAGGTTCTCCCATTCGATTCTCAGCTTGGGTTGGGAGTGCCTTCTGTGTGGAGTGTGCATGTCCTCCCCGCGGTCGAATAGGCATTCGAAAGACATGCGTTGAATGGGCGTGCCTTTGTTGAAGTTTGGGCATCGGGCTGGCAACTCAACACCATAAAAACCAACTGCCAATCATTAGTGGACCAGAGTTCCACTGTGGCAACCCCTAACCAGGAAAAGCCGAAAGACAAACAACAAACAAGTCTTCCTTCATCTTGTGAGCAAATGCACATGACTTTCATAATAGGCTTTTTTTCTGTCTCATAATAAACATATACAGTTATCATGACTATCAGTAAGTTAGTGGGGAGGATTACATCTCTAAATGGCTAATCAGCATTTTCCAGTTTTCAAGGTACAGGGATTGTATCCCTCCACCTCCATCTGCCTATTGGGTGAATGAACAACTCAGTTAACCAGACAGGGTACCAACATCACCCCTCAAAAAGGACACTTGTTACAGTGGGCTTACCTAGTTAACAACTGTATTAAATGAATAAATACACACATATATATTATATTTTTATGCATTTATGTAATATAATATAATATAATATAGGTCTGCTTTACATGGTCAAATGGCTACATCATTGACACACAGAAGACTCCACAAAAACTGAAAGTCTGAAACATTAAATTATGGCAGTAGGTGTTGGTCCAAGATCAGAGTACAGCGTGGAGTGGCCTTTTGCCCTTTCTCAGGTTTAATGCAATGTCAGAGTTTGTATATATTTTTAGTAGGCAGCACCCACCACATAGGGGATGCAGGGGGTTTACCCCCACTGAAAAAAATATATCTATGCCTATATCTATATCTATTTATATTTTTTTAAGTTTTCTTCTGAAGTTCACTGTTTCAGGCTTTCACTTTTGTGCATTCAGTTTTCTGATTGTCAGTGATGTGGTTAATTGAAAATGTAAACTAGATCCAACAATAAAATAGTATAAATAGAGAGCCAACAATAATATAATATAATATAATATAATATAATATAATATAATATAATATAATATAATATAATTGGTCTACTTCTGCTGTTTGAAAACATACTTCTTTGATCAACAGAAAGCTGAGACCCACTTCATCGAAGTACAATTAACTGAAAGTGCACTTTTGCGTAAATCAGTTAATCAAAGCATGGTACAGTGGGGATAAGGAAATATAGCATTTTTCCCAGTGTAATGTGATCTCAGAGTTAGTATATATAAGTAGCGAAGGTGTGTCCGGCAAAGTGAAACATATTTTTGCAGGGGGCTGTGCCCCCCACATCCCCGCTACTTATATATACTTAGCCTGAGATCACACTACAGTGGGGAAAAGGGTATATTTCTTTATCCCCACTGTTCTATGCTTCAGTTAACTGATTTATGATAAAGTGCACTTTTGCAGAAGTGGGTCTCAGCTTTCTGTTTTTTGAAGATGTGTGTTTTCGAACAACAGAAGTAGATCCAATATAATATAATATAATTTGCAAATATTCTGTGTCTGCAAACACTGAGATGTGAGGAAGAGATTTTATATGCAGCATTTTCTTTGCATTTAAATAGCTAGATTTAATGTGGCTATAAATGAGAAAATTCTATATTATGTCAGTTATTTTTATGTATGTGTCTTCTGCTTGCATCATATAAGAGAAAAGGACACAGGACAAGTCTACTTATTTAATTAACAAATAGTATATATGTAAAACTCTCTGTGTTCTGGAGGGAACATGATTTTGTCTATTATGGAATTCCATAGCATAATCACTTAAGTTTACAGAGAGAGATCTAACTTTGCATTTGGTGATAAGAGGAAGGTGTGACACAATGGTGAAGCGGATAGTGTTGTCACCTCACAGAAAGATGTTTTCCAGTCTGATTCACATCTGGGGTGTCTTCTGTGCAAAGTGGGCATGTTCTCTTTGTCTTTGTGTGGGTTTCCTCTGGGAGCTTCATTTTCCTCCCACATTCCAAAGACATGCAGTAGATATGTTGGACACTCTCAACTGGCCATAAGTGTGAGTGTGAATGTGAGTGCATGGCATGAAAGAACAACCATGGCAGAGACAGCCACCCAGTATTGTGAACGTTGGATTTAGATGATTGTCACTGAAGTGACATCCCAACCGCATGTACAAAAATTGGTAAAAAGGTTATGGATGAATGGATCAATGGATGGTGACCAGAGAAAGACAAAAAAAGAAAGTATAAAATTAAAAAAAAAAGATAACATAATCATGGCATAAAAAATTATTTGTACAGATAATATGCTACAAAATAAATGTGTTTATAACATAAATTAACAAATGAATAATAGTACTACTGAAGACATATTACTGTTCCTGGTTATATGATGTCTTACATCCATTTCAGCTAGTGCTGTAATTGTTTTACCCAAGGTTTTCTCAAACTCATTCTGATAGTACCAGCTATCTGCAAAAGAGATAACAGATTAGCATTCAACACCGGTCAGTTTAAAATGAACTGTTACATTTAGGTGTCAAGGCACAAATGACTGATCCCAGTTCTGTCACCTGTAAGTGGTATAGTTCAAATAGTCATGGTTAACTTGCACAAGCCAGACCAATAAAATCGATAAGGTTAAGAAGACCGAAAGGAGTAAGTAATTCATCAGCACGTTATAAGGGTAAAGAAATATAATGCTTCTAAAAAAGGCAATGTCAGCCATTGTGACATTAAAATTTTACTTTATGAATAAAATCTAATCTATTAGCAAGCTCTTGTAGTACTGCAAGAAACAAATGCTATGTACAAACATGCAAGGATATAAATGCAGATTACAGGAGAAAAGTGATGGAATGCAGCTTCTGAAAAAATACAAATCATTCAATCAGCATCATATAAATATGACTATAGGAAGTGTTGGAAAGTATGGCATACTTAAAATGTACATTTTCATTTCTGAACCTCACTTAGATTACTTTGGTGATTTAGGATTTTCACCCAGAACAGTAAACAATCGACAAAGTAATTTTTCTTCATCTGAAAGTGCTTTGCCATTTTCAGACCTTTGTCATTTATACGAAAGTATGTTAACTATGATAATGCAGTATATGTTTTTATAAGATACTTGAAATATGAGGCAAAAGAGAATTGGAACATCTCACAAACAAGAAATTGCAAAGTTCATTCTTTATGAGTTTCTCAAATATTTTCAAAGCATAGACAAATGCTGACTTTCAAAAATTGTGAGGGAGTGAAATGGTGATATAATGCCCTGAAGCTAAATTGTTTAAATAGTCCTAAAATTTGTGATTGCTTTCATAAGCCAGCATCCAGTCCATAAAAATAAGAGTTTATGTTGTATGAAAGTACAAATGACACTAGCAGAACTCAAAACAAATGCACATGGAAGTGAAGGGAAAGGGTTTTCACTACAGCTCTTGGGAATGAAAATCAATTTGTTCTGAAAACTTACTTGATATGCATCTTTTCAAAAGTGGCTCATTATAGAGTTCTGAAACTTGGATTTCGACACCATTTTGAAAAATGCGCACAGTTTTTTTTACCGTTTTGTCTTTTAGTATTGGTGCCAGAAATTACAAAGTTGTGTGTGCATTTTGCAAAATGAGCAATGCTTTTTGAATGATGTACAGTCTTATTTCTCTTATTCAGACTATAACAATCTTACATGTTAAAGCTGAGACCTTACTAAGACTTCTACTGTCTCACGGTGATGATGCTGACAAAAATGCTCAGCACTGTATCTTGCTATTAAGAGTTAATCGATTGCCAACTGCAGGCACAGCCACACTTCAATTAGCAGTCTTACATATAAGGTGACACTGCCCTCACACTGCTAATTGTGTGTACATCAAAAACTGCAGCTATTCTCAGAGATCAAAGGAACCAAAGGCACTCTGCCTCTTACAAGGCCACCCTCTGGCCTGAGTGCATGAGAGATAGCACTTTATAAGACTGCCGCAGCATGCTTGAATCTGCTACCAGCATACTGAGAAATGGATGATGCATGCTACATTTCTAAGACAATGTGTAGTTTTGAAGCATTTAGGTTTCCACTCTGATAGCTAAGGGAACTTCAAAAAGGAGTGTTGTTATTTATCTGACTTGTTCACAGTAACATATTACTACATTCCACCCATGTGATGAATGACCCTAACTGATGAGTGACTTTTCTGGGATTTGTTTTTGACTAATCAATTTTATTTAGAGTTTAATAGCTGATATGTTAAACAGAGTATCTTTTATTTGTATTAGTCATTGTATTCATATGCTTCTGACTCAGGCTGTTTGGCCAAGTTATTTTACAAATTTCATTTTATGTAAAAATATTATTTCAAATAATTTACTCTTTGGATTATCTTTGCTGCCTTGTGCATTTGGCATATGTCATGTCTGAAAACATCTTCAAGCCAACATACCTATCAGGTAGGAAGTATACAGACAAATAATGAGTGTAAAAGGAGGACATATTTATTATTAGATTAGGACTTCTGAATATACCAGCCTTTCTTGGATATTTCACCACTTGTGCCAAATTCCACACCGAATGTATTACTGCTCAGTGTAGCATCACTATTAATCCCAACAATTCATTTCTTACAACAAAGAAGGGCATCTTTACCACTTTCCATTTCTGGGCAGGCCTTCTATGTCTTCCAGAGTGGTCTACCTATTTATATATTTGCTTACAAAATCTCCAGCTGGATACTGTATTAAATGCTAGTTAATCTATATAATGCCTATAAATTCATGGTAAAAATAGTTGGTGACAATCAGCCTTCTCATTCATGAGACCTATCATTTCTATTCCAGAGAGATCTATCTACAGGCTTTAAGGAGGGCTGAAGATTTATGATGGTGTCTACAGGCTATTTAGTTGCAGTACCATACAGACACGTGACATTTGACAATGCTTTCCTTACTCATATTAGATTTATTTGCTACAACTAACAGATAATTCTCATAGTCTAAAATCAGCTGCTGAATGGCATTATGAAGGAAATGGTATGACCAGTCCTCAACTCAAGGTGCCATTCACCATCTGTCCTGTTTTTTTTTTTTTTTTGCAAGGTCCTATCATCACAGTGCATTATGATTTATCTTCCACTAGCTAACTTAAAGGCTGCCTATAGGTGTATATATATATATATATATATATATATATATATATATATATATATATATATATATATATATACATGCAGACACAAACCCAGAAACACATGCAGTCATGTTTGCATGCACACATACTGTGTCTATGTATATATATATGTATCCCTATTTCTATCTACCTCTGTCTGTGTCTAGCTAATCTAATTCTGTTTATCTCTGTGTCTGTCTATCTAATCTACCTCTAACTCTGTGTCTGTCTGTATGTCTGTATGTATAGATTTTTAATGGACTCTAACCACTCTACCCAAGTCACAATGCCAAAGGTAAAAAAAAATGCTTCACTGTTGTCAGAAGCACAGCAGAGTTTTGTTTTGTTTTTACTGTTGGTGATCTTCTAGTAAGGGGAGATGTATAGCAGTTACATTCTGACTTCTAAGTACTCTGTGAATGGTAGTTGCAAGGCTTGGGATGACAAACACTACATATGTGCAGAGACTCCTGTATTAACTGCAGTAGCATTTGAATGCTGCCAACTTCAAAATTTATTTTCATTAGTTAACCTTTTGCTGGCTTTGCAGGTGGCTTGCAGAGGTATTGTGAAATCTTGACGAGGCCTTCCTCTGAACTGTACTCACTCTACTAACTTGCAGTTTATGAAAGGACTTAGTAATAGTAAAAGAAGAAATTTTTATAAGAATCTTCCTTATTCACTTCTGAAAACAGTTACATTAAGATATGAAGTAGCTGTGAAAAAGAGATGCTGAATGCTAGGTCCTGCATAATTAAGTTGGTGGGCTTCAAATGTAGATTGCTGTGTATCTTTATGCTAGATGGTTCCAAGTTCCTGCTTCTATGTGTCACCTGTTTTGACTCATGATGACTAGATTATCTGCAAGAATCCTAGCCACACCTGAAGTTTTCTAAGGAAACTATATGTCTGTCTATTTTTCACTGTGTGGAATAAGTAATTTCTTTTGAATCTCCTTCTGACCGCTGAGCCTTGCAGACATTCGACAGACCTGGAGCTGTGAACACACCCGACTCCACTGGGAAGAGAGTGAAATGCAAGGGAATTGGGGGCTGGCATTTCTGCACCAGGGAATGGGGTTTTCTTTTTAAGCCCTAGCATCTACTATGCATTCCTGCAGCAGCCGAGAGGATGGCATACAGTAGGCCTCTATGGTGTATGTACATAGTTCTGGACATATGTAATACAATGGCACAGACCCCTCGTAGACAGCACCTCAGTATAATCCCCTTTCTTCCTGGGATTCTAACATAGAGAATTCACCCTGGTGTATGCCCCATTCCCCTACCCCTGAAGAGAGGTGAGGACATTAGCCATCATTGTTCCTCTCCTCCCTCAAACCAGCTACATTTGATGCTGTTGCCAATGACCAGACTCAAGTCACCTGGGTCATAGGTTGAGGACTGTCTCTGTACTCCAACGAAGCTGGTTACTGTGTAGTATCAGTAAGATAAACCTGGCTTTTAGTATGCCATATTTTATTTTATTTATATATTGATTTATTGTCTTTGCTAACCAGAAGGTTCTGACTGGGTTGAGTCTACCTATTTTAAGTGGAGGCTGAAAATACGAAAATATTTAGTAGTACTTACAGCCTACATATAAGAAAGTTGCTGTTGAGGTGGACACAGTTTCAGTCAAGACAGTACAGATATTTGACATACAGTTTCATCTGGGACGTCACAGGTAGGCATACATAATCATATAAATGCATGTGCATACTGGCACGTGTTACACGTATGATAACACAGATAGTACTCTGGATGGATATTGTAAGTACTGTACTGAAAGCACAGATCATTCATTTGGGTGTTATTTCCACATAATGACATTGTCAGCAAACATTTATAACTGATAGTGGAGCAGTAATTATATGGGTAGTACAGAAACATGTATCATCTGCATTTAGTGCCAAATGTATGCTTAATGCTAGCTGAACTAAATATTTATTTTCATCTAATTGTGAATATTACTGATGGAAAGAAGAGGGTCTGGTAACAACAGGCTAGTTTGTGGAGGAACCTATATGGTTATAATGACTACTCTGCTCAAAGATTCAGTTCTTAGCCTTATGGACCAATAGCCTCCAAGAAGCCTGAGTGCCATATCGCCACATTTCTTTCAGATGCTCCCCATGTAATGCATCAAGATCATTTCTTAATGTAATTTAGGAGTTAGCTGTGCTACTTTTATAGGGAGGTTTATTTCATAATATTAGCGGGTGTTGTCACATTGTAACAGAAGACTATCATGTGTAATTGTACTCTGCTAGATGAGCATTTGCAGGGGCTGCTTGGATGGCACATTTATCTGTTTCTGGTTGATTGTTACTAAGTGCATAGTTGGAACGTCAGCATTTCAAGAAGCCTGACCGCCATAACTTCAAGTTACTAAGTTATTTTCCCCATAAATACATCAAGATTTTGAAGAATTAAAAACAAAATCAAGATAACTTCAAAATGAAGTTAATGAAGCAGCTCTTCTGAATCCTAAGAGAAGCTTATCCATTATCTTGTGATGTACTGTATATGTTCTTTCCTTTTTTCATAGAATTGATATTTATTTTAATATTAGGTTTCTCCATGTGGTATTAGTTTTCCAAGCATTGTATTCCACTTGTACGCTTTCAAGTAGAACTGAACATTACAGACTAAGCACAGGTCACATATAAGTAACACATAAGAAGCAAGACACAATGACAGTTCTTGAAGTCTTTCAGACAAGTTGAAGTTTTCCAGCCCTGTAATTCCTACAGTAAGGAAGTGACATGCATTTTAAAGTGTTTTTATATTTTTTTTGTTTGAAGGCTACAGATTATCATACAGTACTCAATGACATATCATATCAGCAAAATATGAAATGACACTGTTCTCCCTTGAGTTCATAGCTTTATAGATTAATGCTATTGTCTAGGGAACATCTACCTGCTGGCAAAATGGTACTGTCATGTTGATTAGGTGTTAAACTGATATCCTTCTTATGGTGCAATTTTTGCTGACAGTTCTGGTGTGGCTGTTATAGGCCCATGTTACTTGTCTGGTTAAGAATATGCAAATTTCCCCATGTGATTTAGCCATATTTTTTTTTATTCATTGTCAATTTCACTTCAATTTAACCACAAAAAATATAAATAAATAATCTTCAGCCCAACTAGTTTGCCTGACATATGAAAACAAACATCAATTTTCACTTCAAAAAGCAAATGGTAATGAACAACTAATTGATTGGAATGCCACTTAACTGACAAAAGAAAACATGTTTACTGTGGCAGGGGTCTTTCTTTTAAGCTTGCTTTGCATATGCAGTAGCAAGAAGTTAGGAATTTAAAGATCACTGTTTAATGCCACTGAAACTGTGATAGTAATAGCTGTTTACTATACATAGTGGCAACATTTTTTAAGACAGTGTGTGCTTTTTGCAGTGGAGTTTTTATTTACATTTGGGGTGCTTTACATTATATTTACTAGCAAAGAGGAGACTGTTCCCTTTAAATTTGCTAGCTCATAATGGTCATGTGGTATAGCTGTGCACAGATTCTTTAAGGATATTAACCCAGAAACAGGCAAGGTGGTTAGAACAGGATAAAGCAAAATGAGTGACAGGTGCAAATATGCTCCTTAAAGCTTAGTCTCCGGCCACTCAGCAGACTTCTGATCTCTGGATCTGAAGAGTGTTATGGGAGTGTTCTAGAAGAAGATAGGGTTACCAGAAGGAGAAATGAAGGAAGGAAATCCAGAGGTTTTGTCCATAAGGAAAGGAAGCTGAACCTGTTAGAGTAGAAGACACCTCAGTTTATTCCTGCCTGTGCGGAAGGTATTTTGGTTTATCCCTGTTTTGGAGCTGTACAGAGACCCAACAAGAATACAGCAAATCTCTTTATGCACTGTTCATTTCATTTGTCAACTACTGTGCCAAAACCCTGCCTATAAGGGAATTCTGCATTTGGGTATAATAAATATTGCTGCTGACTTGAAATGTGTAATGCCTGCATAGAAGAGACTTTATGGTATGAACAGCATTTCCTCTTTTCTAAAATGTGGCTCCATTGACTAGTTTGTTTGTTACTAGCAAAACAATATATCACATTGGTGTTGGCATGCAGACATATATATATATATATATATATATATATATATATATATATATATATATATATATTTTATACACTGACGTTCCTAACCACTACCAACTTTGCTTGAGTTATAGTTGCTCACTCGAGTCAGCCTGAAGAGTATCAAATACAAAATATGCTTGTATACTAGGTAGTTTAATTACTCTTATGCTTGTATACTAGGGAGTTAACTTACTCTGGGTATTGCTGTCTATTGTCCGAGGCCAATCCTTGTTCATACTGACTGCAGATACTGAGTGCTGAAAACATTGAAATACAGTGTACAATAACCCACAGATGGGCAGAAGACATGATCGAGCTGTCAAAGTATTTGTCCCAGGCAGGTATGACCCTAGACCTAAGCAGCATCCTACCTTCACCAAGAATTATACCACAATACCAACAAAAAATAATTTATTTCAACAATTGGCTTAGGTTGTGGTGTCATTCCAAGGGGATCCAGTACCTGTCTGCCTAGGATGACATGGTTGCAGGCCTTGATGCTTTGCCAGAGATAGCCTCCACTTGTCATCCCTGGGATTCAGGATTCTGGCCAAGGCTCTTGCCGCCCCATTGTGCCTTTTTTAGGCAATGTCCCAGAGACAAATCTTCCAACATAAAAGATCTGTCAAAAAAGCAAATTGAAGGTCAGTGCTAGGAGCTTAACCTGAAAATGCATTAATTGGAGGCTCTCCTCGCACTGGAAAATGCCAACATCTGTGCAGTCACAGAAAGTTGGTTCAAGGTGGCAGAGAGCACCCCTGTCTTACCAGGCTACACCTCATTCCACACATTCTGCCCCAAAAATGAGTCTGGGAGGACTAAGGGTGGTGGAGTTTCTATTTTCATTAAAGACAAGCACACCTCCAGACTGGTTTGCCACCATGATGCACTAGAACTTTTTCAGGTGCAATTGACAATTGGCAAGATGACCCATCCAAGTTAGAGCCAGCTATAGACCCCCCTCCATGACTCAGGACACCCACTCCTCCTACCTGGACCTATTTGACTCCATCAAGGTACCCCCTAACATCCTTATCCTTGGTGACTTCAACTACCCTACCATAAACTGGATGAACTATTCCTGCTGTAATCCACTCACACAACGATTCCTTGACTTCATAAATTCTAATGCACTAGACCAGTTGGCTCTTCCCCCACAAGGGGAGATAGCATTCTAGACTTGGTTCTTACCAACATGGGGGAGTGCTGCACCATTCCCATAGTAAGTTCTTCCCTGGTGAGATCAGACCATCCGTCTGTCTCATTTGAAGTGTCTATTCTATCCTTCCCTGGTGAGATCAGACCATCGGTCTGTCTCATTTCAAGTATCTATCCCATCCAACTCCACCCCTCCCCCCCAGCTGTAACCTGCCTAAAAAACTTCTCAAGAACTGACTACAACCTTCTAAGGGAGGGTATCAAAAGCTTCACACCACCGCCCCCCTCAGAGGATGCAGACAAATATGATGAACAATATGCCAGTGCAGTATACAAGCACCTGTACAACTGCATGGACTCAGCCATACCCAACAGACTTAAAATCTGCTCCTCAAGGAAATACAATCCTATCTGGTGGACATACTCTATCAACTGGCTTTACAACAAAAGGAAGAAGCTGTTGTTCTAGGGTAAAATGGCACAAATTTCCAGTTGGAAAAACTCTCGCCTTAGCCTCAACAAGCAATTAGATCACTAGTGAAAACCTCCAAAGCTAATTATGAATCGAAACTAACCTCCAAAACAAAGGCTAACCATAAAGCCTTTTTCAGTTATGTCAGAAACCTCCTTGGTAAAACCCGCGTTTGTGCCGAATTAGTTCTTAATGGTACCATTTACACTGACCCTGTTGACATAGCCAACCTGCTAGCAGATAGGTTCAGCGCAAACTTCACCCCCTGTCCTCTCCCAAAGGCTCATTTGATATCTTCAATACTTGCTCCTCACCTCACATCTCCATAGATGAAGTGTTAAAGGCCCTCTCCAAGGCAAAGAACGCAGCTTCCATGGGACCTGATAGTATCCCAGGCTGTATTCTGCAACATCTCCATCAAGAACTAGCCTTGTCATTGAGCACCCTATTCAACCATAGCCTAAGTACAGGCTTCATTCTAGCAGAGTGAAGAACTGCCATTGTCATCCCTTTGCACAAAAGGTGGCTCCACTACTGACCCTGGAAAATTAACATCCCATTAGCTGGACAAGTCTGATCTGTAAGGCCATGGGGCATATTGTTTTGGACCTTATAAACAAGGACATTGGCAATCTCCAAGCACTTCACCCACCCAGTTTGGATTCATCAAGGGCAGATCTTGCCTGTTGAACCTGGATGACTTTTTTGAGACTGTCAACAAGGCACTGGATGGGGGAAAGCCAGTATATACAGCTTGCCATGACTTGGCCAAAGCCTTTGACACAATTCGCCATTCAGGCATCATTGGAAAGCTAACACAACTTGGGGTAAATCCCTATCTCATCAGATGGGTGGCCAACTGGCTCACAGATAGGACCCACAAGGTCAAAATAGTTGCCAACACCTCCGACAGCAAAAGGTCAAAATAGTTGCCAACACCTCCGACAGCAGACCTGTCACGATTGGTGTTCCCCGGAGATCTGTCCTGGAACCCTTATTGTTTGGCATCTACTTCTCAGAGGTCCAGGCAAAGACAAAAGGCCTGTGTCTGACCAGGTTTGTGGACGACTCTAAATTGGGTACTGTCACTGACACCCCAAATGATGTTAACATTACTACAAGAGGGTCTTACAGCAGCAAATGACTGGTGCCAAAGGCAAGGCCTTAAGTTAAATGCAAAAAAATGTATTATCATACCATTCAGGAAAAACATGACCCCTACTGAATATCAACGGCAACTCCCTAAGCACACAACCTGTGGTGAGTGACCTGGATATACAAGTTGACAACAATCTCACATTTAACCATCATGTAGCAGCAGTGGTCAGAACAAACTTTTACTTGGTTTATCTCATAAGTAAAGGGATTGCTTCCAAAAAAAAGGAGGTTATTACCTCTCTGTACTCCTTCCTCATTAGGCCAATAATCAAGTACAATGCCTCATTTGGTATGTCCCTTTCTAAACACCTGCACCAACTGGAAAGGCCAAATAAATGCCTCACAAACAGAATACATGGCCTCCAACATCTGTCCTATGTGGACAGGCTCAAATCACTATTGCTCTACTTGGTATCACACAGATTGCACAGAATTGATCTATGTCTCACCTACAATCAAGCTCAGGCTCTGCTCTACTAGAGATGCTCCATATCTGTAAGTCTAACTCCTCGTGCATTACCCAGTTGAAAGGTTTAAATCTAATATGTGACATTAACAAAACCTGCTGGAGAGACAGGTTTGTCTCCCAAAGGCTGCCCTGTTTCTGGAACAGACTCCCCATACATGTCAAACAAAGTATGTTGCTGACCCTCTTCAAGCGCAACCTTGATGAATGGATGGGAAACCATAAATTTGTCCCAGGTGCTCCACCTGTGTCCTTCACTGACAGGGGTGACAGGTGCTGATTGTAGTTTCTTTTTGGGGATAAACTCTTGGCTAGGCTTATAAGGGCCCCGGGGCCATTAGCCTAGTAATCTCCAATGATATGCACTTTCCCCCCCATCGATGAGGGGGGAGGGTGCAAAAGCAGATGTGAATTTACAGATAACCATCCATTCATTCAAATTACATTTGAATAAGGTAAGAGACGTACTTTGCTTTATGTGGAGTGGAAAAGAGTTCCACAGGAATGAATTTCTCTGTGCCACAGACCTATCCCTCCAACATGTGTTATTTAAGTTGCTGAAAAGATTGTGATCCCTTCAGTGGATGTTTATGCCATTACAGGACTTGGAAGTGTGTTAACAACTCTGACAAGAGAGGATCAAGTGAAGTTCTATTCATGAGGCAGGAGTCACCTCTCAGTAGATGTATGATACCATGAAGATGGGCAAGACTAAGAATGTCTGCACAATTTTTATGATTTAGGTTCTGGGTTTTCTTAGTGAGGAGGTGTTGTGGTCATTCTAGTTGTGACAAGTGTTTGGCTGAGTAAATACCAAAAATAGCATTGTACTCAATGATCAGCCTGATGAGTGCCAGGTACAGAGAAATTAATTCATTCCTGGACCTGGACACCATACCTTTAGATATAAACTGTGTGGTGAGAAAGTACCTTCCCTACAATAGTTGATGCATGGTAATTAGAGGATAGTTTGTTACTATCAAAAGTTTCCAAATCTTTGACTGTACAACCAGTTCAGAGATGAGTTGTCAATGTAATGGTTACAAGGACTGTCATGCTTGCCGAACGATACAATTATGCATGCTTTGGCAGTTAGTTTTAGTCCATGGTACTGACAAGGGCTCATGAAGTTTTCTGAGGAGTTAATGATGGCACTGAGTTTGCAGTCATCTACAGACTTGGTCAGCCAGTAACCTAAAACATTAGCTTTGACCTCTAAGAAGCATATGCAGAGATGTGGTCTAAAGACTGAAACCTAGGAAACACCACTAGTGACATTTCTTTTGGAGTAGGTAGATCCACACATCCTTATTTTCTGAGTTTTATTTTTGAGCTAATTTAATTTTTAATGAGTTACATGTGGATTTACATTTATTTATGAAACCCGAATGTGGAATGGTATCATTTTGGCTGTTACCAATTAATACATTTGGTTGTCAATTAAACAGCACCAAGCACATAAAATACTACTTTTGTTTTCTTTGTAAACATGGAGTCTCATGTTTAGTTGTTGTCAAGAGTAAGAACTGGTTGTTGTTTTTCTTTCGGCTTTTCATGGTTAGGGGTCGCCACAGCGGAACTCCGGTCTGCCAATGATTGGCAGTCAATTTCTTTTTATGCTGCAGAGGTGCCAGCCCGACGACCAACCTTCAATGAAGGCACGCCCATTCATGCATGTCTTTTGAATGCCACTCGACCACGGGGAGGACATGCAGACTCCACACAGAAGGCGCTCCAGCCAAGAATCGAACGGGAGAACATGTTGCTGTGACACGACAATGTTACCGCTGCACCACCTCGGCTTCCAAGAGTAAGAACTGGTCCTGGCTGCTAACTAAAGATAATCTGCATCTCTACCCTCCTGCAGTGCAGCTACAAATTCATTAACTGGTAAAACAAGCACACAGACCACCTTCAGGTGATCAATCGAAAACATCTAACTAATTAAAAAGGAGGATGCTTATGCCTTTTGAATGCCTGTTATAGACAGATAAAACCAAAGATTTCAATGTGCAAATCATTAACCATACCTTCTTTAGATATGCTTTACACTTGGCTATATATTCTCCTTGTCCTTTGTCACAAAGTTGACACTTGACTATACCTCAGTAATGAATGACACAAAGTGCTGTATTTCTATTTGGATATAGGAAAGTCAACATGAAATGGTGACAAATCACACAACAATTACCACCCCTTATGCTAAGCTTCAGTTTTGCATAAGTAATCTTTTCTGCTGTATTGAGAATATTCAGGATGCACTTTTTTTATTTTTTTGTAGCATGCACAATGTACTGAATACGTATGTATATAATGTTCTGTTTTATGCAATATTTGGGCATGAGCACCTTTGCTTTTCATGTATGAATATGCTAATAAACAGAATCTGATAACAATCTTCTTGTTATAGCAGGGACATCCCTAGGCATGGTAGGTGAGGCACACCTTGAAATAAGTTTTAAAATCTCCAGAGCTAGGATATTTCTTCAAAGACAGCCCCCTTAATAATAACATATAGAGACAAATGCAAAGTTGAAAAATCACAAAAGTAATAACCGAATATTACTAGAAAACAAATTCAATGAAAATGCATAAAACACTGCCTGACTGACAATTACTAATGGTACTTTCTGTAGATATTAGCCCTATCCTTTACACATCAAAACCACTCAAACAAACCTAAACATGACTGTAACTGTAACTCCAGTCTTTAAAACTATCCCCAAACTACACCAGAACTATATCCCTAAAGTCATTTTGAAAAATATTTAGACAAGTCATGTTCCATTCAGTGTGATGTCTGGACAAAGTGAATTCAATAAAATGGGCTCTGTGGAATGTATTTCAATAAGAACATCCATGATCAGCTGTCATACCCACAAAGGTTTCCTTTTATATATTTAAAGCATATAGAGTTGATAGAGTTTGAACTGGTACTCATTTTGCTGTAGTTTGTCACCTCTATTCTTTCATGGAAAGCCTAAGATGGTGAGTGTTTAAAACTGGAATGGCAGGAAAAATATAAACTGTTTCCGGAAACACAAAATGTTAAAGCATGTGGACAAAAACAGAGCTATGAAATGGGTATGTGTAGCAACAGGTAGTTGGCATTTGTAACACAATACTGAATATATCATGTTGTATCAGTGCGCTGATATGGCTTCACTAGGGAAGAGTGAATAAGGACATATGCACGAGTTTTAACATTATTTACAGTGTTATCACAGACGTAGCTCAATGACCAGTATTACAACTTTTAAAACTGCCTGCACTTTAGTGGAATGTTTTATCTATAGTTACAGTCCAAATAACATTCAGTTCTTACACATCTTCATTACCTACCCGCAGGACTTTCATCTAACTGTTTTTTTTCAGAATACACTGACCTGACTGTATAGTAATTCTGAATTATGTGTACTAGCAACCACTGTTGTGTTCATTGTAGATCCATATCTGCACAAGTAGCAGGATTAATACTTGTGTTACTAGCTTTGAACTTTGCAGTGAGTGGATTAAAAGCTGTAAGTGGCTGACCTCAGTTGTGCAGTGAGCACAGCAGGAGACCACTCAGAACATGTCATGTGATTGATGTTAACCACTCTGCCAAGTATTCCACACTTTCTAGATTAACTGTTTCTTTAGATTTCGTCATGTTTTACAAAGGATTTTTGCTGCAAAATGCTTAGGTTGCAGAGCATTACAAAGGCATTTATCAAAGACTGCTTCAAAGGCTAACTAAAAAACTGTATAGAAATATGTATAAATCAATCTGTAAATGTCGCTGGCTGTGTTTTAAAACGGAATTTATTTTTGATCTGTAGTAAAACAAAAACAATCAATTGATAGCTTATAAAGCAGATCAACCAGCACATTCTTTCTATTTTACATTGTTTTGCTCATTGTGTTCCGTTCTTGATAAATAATTTAACATACTTGCATGCTAACTAATGCATTACTTTGTTAGATTTGACAAATGTTATCAGCTCCTGTTTTTGTATTTACATTGTCTACACATTTTATATATGTGTGTGTGTGTGTGCATATAGCTGTGCTCATGTGTTTCACATTTGATTTTGTTTTGCCTTAATGTGTACTTTAATTTAAAATATACCTATTATTCAAGTTAATTTGTAATTTGCTAGACAGGGGACCAGGGAAGTAAATATTCTGGGAAGAAATAGCAAGGGAATTGATATGGCTAGGCTTGTATAGGTCCTAGGGCCAATAGCCTAGTACCAACATATGAAACTATGAACATAAGTATGCCTTGAAGAAAAACAAACAAATCAGTCATTATTTTAAAGATAAAGCAGCTACTGTCTTAATCATGCATTTTTTTCTTAAAGACATTTTTGAGAAAATAATTTCTTTAGACATTTTCAATTTATTAAACAAATTTAATTAACTTGATGATGTCGACTTTGCTTGCACTTCTATTATTATTTTGGTGTCATCACTGTGTCTGTTTGTGTGTGTGTGTGTGTGTGTGTGTGTGTGTGTGTGTGTGTGTGTGTGTGTTTGTGTGCGCCTCGAAGGGTTTGATCAATGCTTTAACAGCATTGTGCCTTTAAGGGTTTGATCAATGCTTTAACAGCATATCATATAAGATTCTCAGGGCACTGTTCTTCTAGGTTTAGCAAACTGAAATTATTTCTGCCACCCATTTGTAATTTCATAATTCCAGTGCTGCTTAAGAAAGTCTGTGATGCAACATACATTTTGTATATTTTAAAGGCAGTAAGTCCACAAAAGCCTTCTATACCATAAAATAAGTTTTGGTTATTGCAGGTAGTCTATCCGTAAGAGATAATGTCATGATTTCTGTATTCAGTCTCGATGCTTTTTCTACAAATTAATTAATTATAAGCAATCACTTTTCTTACAGCAGTGTGATCTGTGTGTTATAGCATTTATAGATTCATAAGCACATATTAGGCAGTCAACTGCAAACAAACCTCACTTTCGACACAGGAACCAACTGTGAAAACATAGTAAATGTCAAAGAAACAGCAAAGGTTCCAAGCACGGCTTAGTGCAAAATATTTAATGGGTACAAAAAATACATAGGGTAAGCACTTTCACGGACCAAAGCTCCGCTTCATCAGACCATAATAAAGCATGTCAGCAGTTACTCAGCATTTAAACCTGTTTCATCCAATACAAATCAAGTTTGAGAGTGATGTAATAATTGGCATTAATTAATACAAATGTACAAAAAAATATATATATATATATATATATATATATATATATATATATATATATATATATATGTATATAAAACTTGTAGTTACTGATATGCATGGACTGATAGACGAGAATAAATATAACCATCTCATTCATAAAAAAGCATGCTTACATATTTGGTTAAAAACTCAAACATCCTAATAAAAAACCTTAATAAAAAGTGTTTGACTACAAAACATCTGATTCATCTTATTTAAAACCTACTAATGCTTCAATGATCTAGCTCTTAAAAATGGTTTAAGTGAAACTCTGCTGTTTAAACCAGGATACCTGTCAGCTTGTAGCTTTAGTATCCACTTCTGCTCAACAGATTCAGTTCTATTGTTTAGGTCGCCCCCTCTAACATTGACATGTAAAGTTTCTACAACAAAAAACTTAAACCTATGTTCACAGCCTTCTTTCATCACATGCATAGCTAGGGCATTAGACTCTTTAGAGTTCCTGATGTCACGAAGATGCTCTAAAATCCTATCTTTGAAGGGTCTGTTCGTTTTGCCAATATAATATGCGTAGCATGTCATACAAAAACTAAAATACACTAGATTCTTGATATGGCAGTCAGCATAAAAATCAATATTAACAACAAAACTTAGCTCTGGGTGTGTAAAAGTACCTCATGAATAGATATATGAACAAGCTGTACATCTTCTACATTTGAACGTGCCCACTCTTTCTGATGGCACATTGAGTGTTATGTTTCAGGGGTCTATAACATAGTTGTTTCTTCAAATATCTATTATTTCTAAACGTAAAATCTGGTTTAATATTGATAACACCTTGTAACTCGGGTACTGTTAATAAAATGTCCCAATTTGTCTTAATGACATCACATACCATATTAATATTGCTGGCAAATGTCAAAAGCATTCTCAGTTTAGTGCCAACAGTACTATTTGTCGATCCATCATCATCCATCAGATTAGAAGTCTGACCAACCTCTGTCCTAGAGTCAGTGCTAAAGAATGATCTACACCTACCCATCCTCTCCTTCCAGGCTTCAGAAATCTGTGTGTCTATGGTGTCACACTTGTAACCCCTACTCAAGAACTCTTCTTTCAACAAAGCTAGGGCAATGTTCAAGTCAGTTTCTTTATTGTGAAGATGCATAATGTGATAAACTTGCCCCTTAAGGACATTCAATTTTGTATGGTTTGGATGCATACAGTTGTTGTGCAGGATACTGTTTTTTCTAACACTTTTCCTGTAAACACTGGTAGTGACAGTGTCTAGCATATCCCTGTTGATCTGCACATCTAAAAAGTCTATCTTGGTAGCTGAATATTTATGAGTAAACTTTAGAAAATCATTTGTACTATTAATGTACTGAATAAACTCCAACAGTAAATGCTCCGTCCCTTTCCAAAGCAAAAAAACATCATCCACAAACCATACATACCAACCAACTGAGGAGCTGTATCTGTCATTTGTAAGTACGTGTTGTCTCTCCCATCCTACCAGAGCCAGGTTGGCATAGCTGTTTGCACAAGCTGTGCCCATAGCCACGCCAACCTTCTGCAAGTAAGGTACTTCATTAAAAATGAACACATTGTTCTCCAGAATGATTTCCAAAAGACTGCAAATCAGTCTGCCCTTGTCATTAGATACATTGTGTGTGTGTAATAGAGACCTAACACTCTCTATTCCCCATTCATTGGGTATCACAGTAAAGAGTGAAGCAATGTCTAGTGTAACAAAGAAACATGTACCATTAATATTACCAAGCTGGCTAGACAGCTGAGCAAGGAAATCTTTTGTATCCTTTAAAACAGTTTTACACTTATTCAAAACAGTACGTAGATTTTTCTCCACAAAAATAGACAATGGTTCTGTAAGCCAGCCCCTGCTGGACACAATAGGTCTCATAGGTGGTCTATAAAGATCTTTGTGTATCTTGGGGAGCCCATATAGCATAGGGGTGATGGGATTGTTGACTTTAAAATACTCAAATAACAGCTCTGTTATTAAACCAGTAATCAATAGATCAGATATTAAAAACTCAACTTTCTCTATAACACCTGTCAAAGTATACAACGGTATGGGAACATAGGTGTTTGTTTCTGTTAATAATTCCATCATCAATGAGATATACAAACATTTGTCCAGCACAACTATGGCTCCACCTTTATCAGCTGGTCTTACTTCAACACTATTTAAACATTTCAACTCAGATAAAGCCTGCCTCTCATCAATAGTCAAGTTAAAAAAACAATCATTCTGTTTGTCTAACAATTTTTGTCTCAGTTGCCTCTCACAGACCTCTGTAAACAAATCAATAGTAGAGCTGGGAGGGGGTACAAATACACTAGGTTTCTTAAAAAACACTATCATTACAAACAGCATCGTTAAACATTGTTTTCAAAGTTAAAGTCCTGCCAAATGTGTAAATCTTGTAGGACATCAGTTAAAACTGCCGACTGTGCTGGTACAAAAGTCAAGCCTCTATTCAGAACTGCAGTCTGTGTCTCAGTTAACACAATAGATGAAATGTTGTATACTAAACCTGTTTGGTTCTTTTCACTGTTCTTGCTGTGTCTTCCTCGCACTGAATCTGTCTTATCCTGGGATACTGAAACTGTTTCCTCTATCTCCCTCATATTTTTAGTGGTTCTTTCAGTAAAAAAGAGTTAGAACCACCTGCTGAATCAGTCAACGTCATTGCTTGAGCTGCGAATACTGGTAGAGGTGAAGCATCATGTGCTCCACTTAAAACTTTCAGTTTTACAAGAGCACTACTCTTAGGGATGACTGTAGAGCTGTTACTAGCAGCATCCATACTGTTAACTTCAACTCCATGGAGACTCGGCCGAGTCAAAGAAGTTTTGGATAGCTCCGGTTGCTTCTGTGCAACTGCTCTCTGAGGCTCAGTGTAATGTGTGCGCTCTGAATGCCTCCCACTTCCTGTTTGGTTTGAAAACACTGCATTCTGTGATGGACTATCTCTAGACCAAGAAAAGACATCACCCCTTTCAAAATCTAGTTTATCTCTCTGAATTTTCCTGATTTTAACATTGGGCAGCCTCTTGTCATAAGAAGAGATGTTATCAGATTAACTGTCCATCTTATCAGTTAGGACATCCATTGGATATGTTTCATATATTTTATTTTGTAGTGCTTCTATCTGTTGACATAAATCCACCTCTTCAGGTCTGAAAAACTCAGTCAACAGCTGCATATATTTACCACTACATTCCAAATTCAGCACTTGCCAGCGTCTCAATAGTTCAGGATATGTAGATTCATATACTGGCATTGTTAAGACTCTCAGCCCTCTAGGTACAATCTGAAGGTTTAGAGAAGCCTCTAAATGATACCTCTGCCACTGCAAGTGTTTATACTTGTACAATGCATCCTCCAGCAAATGATAATCAGTATAAACGGCTTCTCTAATGCTGGCATCTGGCACAGGATAGTCGGTAGTCAAATTGATAGCTCCATTCAATAAAGGGTTGCTGCGTTCCTCTAGAAAAGCACTCAGTGGGTGTTGAGTGGGTCTCTCTCTCAAAACATTCATATAATTCTCAGATATGAGACTGTTGCCTTCAGCCATGCTCAAAAGTGCGTAAAAACCAAAATACAACTGCAGACAAACCTCACTTTCGACACAGGAACCAACTGTGAAAACATAGTAAATGTCAAAGAAACAGCAAAGATTCCAAGCACGGCGTAGTGCAAAATATTTAATGGGTACAAAAAATACACAGGGTAAGCACTTTCACGGACCAAAGCTCTGCTTCATCAGACCATAATAAAGCATGTCAGCAGTTACTCAACATTTAAACCTGTTTCATCCAAAACAAATCAAGTTTGAGAGTGATGTAATAATTGGCATTAATTAATACAAATGTACAAAAAAAAAAATATATATATATATATATATATATATATATATATATATATATATATAAAACTTGTAGTTACTGATATGCTTGGACTGATAGATGAGAATAAATATAACCACCTCATTCATAAAAAAGCATGCTTACATATTTAGTTAAAAACTCAAACATCCTAATAAAAAACCTTAATAAAAAGTGTTTGACTACAAAACATCTGATTCAACTTATTTAAAACCTACTAATGCTTCAATGGTCTAGCTCTTAAAATGGTTTAAGTGAAACTCTGCTGTTTAAACCAGGATACCTGTCAGCTTATAATTTTAGTATCCACTTCTGCTCAACAGATTCAGTTCTACTGTTGATGTCTCCCCCCTCTAACATTGACATGTAAAGTTTCTACAACAAAAAACTTAAACCTATGTTCAAAGCCTTCCTTCAGCACATGCATAGCTAGGACATTAGACTCTTTAGAGTTGATGTCATGAAGATGCTCTAAAATCCTATCTTTGAAGGGTCTGTTCATTTGCCAATATAATATGCGTAGCATGTCTTACAAAAACTAAAATACACTAGTGTGTAAAATTACCTCCTGAATAGATATACGCACAAGCTATACATCTTCTACATGTGAACGTGCCCACTCTTTCTTACTGCATGGGTGTTATGTTTCAGGGGTCAATAACATAGTTGTTTCTTCAAAGATCTATTATTTCTAAATGTAAAATCTGGTTTATTACTGATAACACCTCATAACTTGGGTACTGTTAATAAAATGTCCCAATTTGTCTTAGTGACATCACACACCATATTAATATTGCTGGCAAATGTCAAAGGCATTTTCAGTTTAGTGCCAACAGTATTATTTGTGTATCCACAATCATCCATCAGGTTAGAAGTCTGACCAACCTCTGTCCTAGAGTCAGTGCTAAAGAATGATCTACACCTACCCATCCTCTCCTTCCAGGCTTCAGAAATCTGTGCGTCTATGGTGTCACACTTGTAACCCCTACTCAAGAACTCTTCTTTCAATGAAGCTAGGGCAATGTTCAAGTCAGTTTCTTTATTGTGAAGACGCATAATGAGATAAACTTGCCCCTTAAGGACATTCAATTTTGTATGGTTTGGATGCATACTGTTGTTGTGCAGGATACTGTTTTTTCTAACACTTTTCCTGTAAACACTGGTAGTGACAGTGTCTAGCATATCCCTGTTGATCTGCACATCTAAAAAGTCTATCTTGGTAGCTGAATATTTATGAGTAAACTTTAGAAAATCATTCATACTATTAATGTATTGAATAAACTCCAACAGTAAATGCTCCGTCCCTTTCCAAAGCAAAAAAACATTGTCCATAAATTGTACATATCAACCAACTGAGGAACTGTATCTGTCATTTGTAAGTACGTGTTGTGCCTCCCATCCTACCAGAGCCAGGTTGGCGTAGCTGTTTGCACAAACTGTGCCCAAAGCCACGCCAACCTTCTGCAAGTAATGTACTTTATTGAAAATGAACACATTGTTCTCCAGAATGATTTCCAAAAGACTGCAAATCAGTCTGCCCTTGTCATTAGATACATTGTGTGTGTGTAATAGAGACCTAACTCTCTCTATTCTCCATTCATTGGGTACCACGGTAAAGAGTGAAGTAATGTCTAGTGTAACAAAGAAACGCGTACCATTAATATTACCAAGTTGGCTAGACAGCTGAGCAAGGAAATCTTTCATATCCTATAAAACAGTTTCACACTTATTCAAAACAGTACATAGATTTTTCTCCACAAAAATAGACAACGGTTCTGTAAGCCAGCCCCTGCTGGACACAATAGGTCTCATAGGTGTTCTATAAAGATTTTTGTGTATCTTGTTGAGCCCATATAGCATAGGGGTGATGGGATTGTTGACTTTAACATATTAGGCAGTCAGTCTGCAGGCTATTATATGCCTAGCCAAAAATCAGAGAGTGACCAACAGCCTGCATTTAATTGCTGGAACCTGTGTTCTGAGAGACTGCCTTCCAGACTATCTGAAGATATACAGAGCTGAGTATATACTTTTTTGGTTACAGAGTTTGTTAATTGTTGTTTAGATCTCTGTTGAAACTGTTGTCTCACTGTTCTGAGAGACTGATATGCAAATATACAGAGCTGAGTATATTTTTTTGGTTTTAGAGTTTGTACTGTTAGATGTTGCTTAGATCTCTGTTGAAACTGTTTTGTCCCATCCACCCTCCCTATTTTTGGTTTGTAGTTTAAATTTGGTGGCTTTTGCAGTTGCCCGCCCCACTGTAGATTTGATCTGGGGCACTCCCCCAGCCCCATCTCTTTACCACATTCTACCTAATAAACTCTTTCTGCACTTGCTTTTAGTGTTTTTTAATTTAATTGCATTTTTTAAACTGTGTTTGGTCTAATATTGCTACATACTCAAGTGTGCTAGCTTGCACTGTATGTGTATTGTTTTTACTACTGTTTTTGCTACTTTTCTATAAGAAGAAAAAAAAAACTTTAAGCCTGTTTCCTACCTTTCCTGCAACTAGTGTTCCAGATACAGATTTGCTATATCCAGGACTGTATGTAAGAATCTGAGTCCCCCAAGCCTTTCTGTGTTGGAGGGAAGCCTTCTAGCTTATCAGTGGGAGTGGTAAGCACTAGGTAACTGGTCTACCACATAAGGAGAGGTTCTGGCCCAGATATTGTAGTTATTGGCCGTTTGGGTAATCTCTTCCATTTCTCTCAACTTTCTGATTTGAAAGCCTGGATGATTTGCACTTGTTTCTGTCCTGTAACTCGTCTAATGCAGATACAGATTCTTAGTTTTAGCACTTAAATTTGTTTATTCATGCTCAGTACTTGTTCAGAACTTGTAAGCACTAAATAAACTACTAATTACTATAGCACTCAATTTTCTCATTACCTAGAGGAAAACAGTTTTTGTACTTACTTTTCTCACTTGCTTAGAGAAAAACACCTCTTGTACTCACTTTCCTCACTTATCTAGAGGAAAACAGTTTTTTATTCAGGCATGTCCAAGGGTCAGCTCCCAGTGTTCTCTCTTGTCTATCTGATGAATCTGGGCATCTTGAGGCAATGTAGAAATTACCTCATGTACACAGACAACCCTCTCATCTTACCACCCAACACTACAACCTGTGAGAGATGCACTTATCTAGCCAAACTGGAGGTAAAGCTCTCTCCAACCAAGACTGAACTTGACAGTCATGAGGAGAAGGTAAACATTTGCACCACACCACACTCATCACATAGTCTCACTAAATCTACACCACCAAAATCCACACATAGTAACACAAAAGCATTCGTGAAGGCTCTCAATAATAATCTGCCTAAGCAACAGAGACCTCCAAAATAGAAACGCAAGCAACCTCCATTCCCCAACACAACCCAAATGACACATGGCCCATAGACTCAGTGTGCCACTCAACCACAGCCAATAAGGCAAAACAACATACCCAACACACTCGTCATAGGTGACTCTATAGTCAGGCACACTGATGTCCCACTCACCAGGCTAAACAAGGAGAAGGTTACTGTCAGCTGCCTGTCGGGTGCCAGGATCCAGCACATAACCCACGTACTCAGGTCACTCCACAACAAGTACAAATATGACTCTGTCATTGTCCATGTTGGTGTGAATGAAATGACGTACCTCCCTGGACTACATGAAAAGAGACATGGAAGAGCTCTCCGATCTTGTAGCCCAGGCAGGTATGACCCTAGCCCTGAGTAGCATTCTGCCATCGCCCAGAATGATACCGCAGTACAAGGACAAAATGATTGACTTCAACAATTGGCTAAGCTTCTGGTGTCATTCTAAGGGGATCCAGTATCTGTCTGCTTGGGATGACATGGTCAACAGACCACGATGCTTCGCCACAGATGGCCTGCACCTGTTGCCCCTGGGATTCCGGATACTGGCTAAGGCTCTTGCTGCCCCTATAGTGCCTTTTTTAGGCAAGGTTCAAATGACAAATTCACCACCATAGCAGGAACAGGCAAGCAAAAACTGAGGGTAATGCTACTCAATGCTAGAAGTCTAAATCTGAAAATGCACTCACTCGGGACACTCCTTAAAATGGAGAACATCGATATCTGTGCAGTGACTGAGACCTGCTTCAAGGCTCCAGAGAGCACCCCTGCACTACCAGGCTATAACTCATACCACACTTTTCGGCCATGTAACCTGGACCGAAACACCAAAGGCGGAGGAGTGTCCATATTCATTAAGGATATCCACACCTCCAGGCTAGTTGCTCAGCATAATGAATCTGAGGTTATCCAAGTGTAACTAACTCTGGGCAAAACTGCAATCTAAATTGTAGCTTTCTACAGATCCCCCACCATGCCCTAGGATTCCCACTCCTCTTTTCTTGATGTCCTGGAAAATATTAGGGTTCAACCATACACCCTAGTAATGGGTGACTTCAACTACCCCACCATTAACTGGGAAACTACTCGTGTACCAACTCCTTAGCTCAATGCTTTCTGGAATTCATAAACTCCAATGCCTTGGATCAGCTTATCCACACACCCACCAGGGCCAACAATATCCTAAACCTAGTCATTACCAACATGAGTGACCAGTGTTCCACACCTGGAGTCAACTCCTCGTTGGTCCGATCCGACCATAAGTTAATCACCCTTGATATCCACATCCCGCCCCCACCCCCCATTAAGGAAACCACAGTAAAAAATTTCTCCAAAGCCAACTTCATGCTTCTTAAGACAGAAGTGATGAACTTCATGACACCCATGCAGATGGACAAAACATTTACAACTGCTGAATCCTACACAAATGCACTCTATAAGCACTTACAAGAGTGCATGGATCGTGCTATCCCAAACAGAACCAAGACGCTATCCTTCAAAAAAAGGAAGACAATCTGATGGTCCCCTGCCATAAGCAAACTGTACAACAGAAGGAAGAAACTGTTGCAAAAGAGAGTAAAATCCCATGAGTAGAGGAGCTCCCTGGTCAGCCTCAGTAAGAAGCTGAGATCCCTTATACGATCCTCCAAAGCTAGTTACGGAAACAAAATCGCCACTAATTCCAAGGACAACCACAAAGCATTCGATAGCTATGTCAAGAATCTCAATGGCAACACCCAGATCTGCTCTGAGTTACAGCACAAAGGTATGAAAATTACAGAACCAACTGATATTGCCAACATCCTGGCAGATAGGTTCAGTGCTAACTTTACCCCCCTCTCACCCTCTAAAGGTCCCATATCTATACAGGAAGAATACAGAGTCCCTGTAATCATAACTATGCAGGTAAAAGCTGCAATCTCTAAAGCCAAAAACACAGCATCCATGGGACTGGACAACATCCCAGGCTGCATTTTACATGAACTTCAGAATGAACTGGCTCCCCACTTAAGCACCATGTTCAATAATAGCCTTGCATCAGGCTTTGTGCCCACTGAATGACGCACAGCAACAGTTATCCCACTCCATAAAGGGGGAGCCACCACTGATCCTGGGAACTATCGACCTATTAGCCTGATGAGCCTGGACTGCAAGGCCATGGAACGTATCATCATGGAACCCATAAACAAAGACATTGGTAACCTCTAAACTCTGGATCCCACCCAGTTTGGGTTTCTGAAAGTCAGATCATGCCTCCTGAACCCGATCAACTTCTTTGAGGCAGTCACCAAAGCCGTAGATGAGGGTAAGGTGGTTCACACAGCCTATCTTGACCTCGCCAAGGCTTTCAACACCATCCCCCATTCCGGAATTATAGCTAAACTCACTAAACTAGGTATAAATCCCTATGTTACAAGATGGGTTGCCAAATGGCTCACTGACAGAACCCAAACTGTAAAAGTTGCATACTCCAAATCTGACCTCAAAGCAGTGACATGTGGAGTACCACAGGGTTCTGCCCTGGGATCTTTTCCTGTTTGGTATCTACTTCTCTGAAGTACAGGCTAACACAGAAGGCCTCTGGCTAATGAAGCTCGCAGATGACTGCAAACTAGGAGCCATAGTCAAGTCCCCAAATGATGTGGACATCCTACAGAAGGGCCTCGCTGAGACAGATGCCTGGTGTCAGAGCCATGGCCTCAAGCCCACTGCCAAAAAGTGCAGTGGCATCCCCTTTGGTAAAAACTCTGTACGCATGAATTACCACATAGGCAGCAATCTACTTAACATTGAAAGCATGATAAGAGACCTTGGGACCCAGGTGGACAGTAGTTTCTCCTTTGATAGTCACATCACCACAGTAGTCAGGAAGTCCTTCTATGTGGCACACCTCATCATAAAAGGGTACTCATCCAGGAAAAGAGAGATCATTGTTCCCCTCTACTCGACACTCATTAGACCCATTGTAGAGTACAACACCCCTTTTGGAATGTAACTCACAAGACATCTGCAGCAGCTGGGAAGGCCACAGAAGTACCTCACAAAGAGGATTACTGGCCTCAAACAAATGCCCTACACTGACCGCCTCAAAAAACTCCATCTTTACTCCGTAGCATATCGCCTACTCCAAGGTGATCTCTGCCTAACATATAAAGCTATGTCAAACCCAGAGCTGTTGGACATGCTACACCTAAAGAAATCCCAATCCCTCCGAGCTACATGCTCTAGGGACCTAAACCTTGACACCGCAATAAACAGGACATCCTGGAGGGATAGATTCCTGTCCCAGAGACTTCCCATACTTTGGAACAGGCTACCCATCTATGTCAAGCAAAGTTCTTCATTAGCACTCTTCAAGAAAAATCTTGATGAGTGGAAGGAAATAGGAAATACACCCCGGGGATCACTTCTGTGTCTCTGCTCGACAGTGGCACAGGAAAATAACTTTCTTGGGTGGCATAAGCCAGGGAACCCTGTTGGCTAGGCTTATGTAGGCCCTTGGGCCGATAGCCTAGTACCTGCCTATGAACCTATGAAAATCAAACTCTGTACATTTTGTCTGAGATAATCACCTTAACCACTATACCAATCCCCAACACCACCATGTAACCGGAAATAAAGTTGCCTAAGTTCTTGCACTATTAATTGTGAATTTCACAGGTTGGGATTCATAAATATTTTATGCATTTGCATACGGTAGGTATATGGCCAAAAAATGCTTAACACAGCCCTTACAAACTTGCCCTAAATTAGTGCAATGTCTGCATATGATACTGTGACCCAGAATTGTTCAGATGTTTAGTAGGTATGGATATGTTGGTCAGTGGCAATGTTCATGATTCACAGCTGTGTATCATTGAGAAAAATGTATAAAGAATTGAAATTTATGGGATTGCAGCTGAGGCTGTGCTACACCTCTATTACAGATGAGCACCCATAACTCTGATATGGCGCTTAGCATGACAAAGTTGAAAAACAACAGCAGGTGTAGAACAGAGATAATACATAAAAAGTGAAGTTTAAGTATCAAAATGTAAGGGCATCTTGTACTAGTGAACTGTACACATCAGCATGATACTATATCCATGCTCAAACTGCTGCTAATACAGTGACAGGCCAACACACCTCTCAACCTCTTACAGCAAGAAATCTGGACAAACCCATAAATAATGGGGGGACAAAGGCCCACAAATATGGACACTTCTAAATATTGCTCTTACAAACTTGGAAAGTAGATAGAATAACAGGTTTTGCATTAGCATGACATTTCCAAAGGATATGAAGTCTGAAATTCAAATGTCTGTCATTATTTTCTGACTTAAATTATCAATGATTTGCCAATTATTTGCTAGAAAAACGCAGTTGTATGAAAAATGGATAAAAAATATGAGTCAAAAATCTGGACATTCTGTGAAAATCTGTACAGTTGAGAGGTATGCATGCCAACACCCTAGGGTATGTTCAGTTTGTAATCACTAAATTGCAAATGTTATTTGTACTTACAAAGGATCTGTTTTAATATCTTTGCATATTTTCTCTCAATAAATATATTTTTGGAGCTCTTTCCTTTGAATTTTTACTGAAATGGAATCTTACATGACCCAGTCGGACCTTCCTAGTAACAAAATGCAAATAAATAAATAGATAAGTAAATAAATGATATCCTCTCAGTGGAGGGGATGCTGGCACCAGATCCTGTCATTTGCATTATATGTAAATGAGCTGTGCCCTACAAGTAAGGACAGAGAGGCTTTTATTTATTTATTTATTTTATGAGTTGTTCCTGGCCATGTCTGCAAAGTGATAGCAAAGTGAATGAACTGCTGAGTACTATTACACAACAATGAGCACATCCACAAAAAGTGAGTGTCCAAAAGTAGTACAAGCTGAAAAGTGTACTCAGTATAGTATGCACAGAAGCCAGTGTCAACTACAGTCCAGTCCGTAGGATGGTGTCTTTATAATCATCACCTGTGAACATCCACAAGGTAGAATATTGTCCCACATTCAATCACTGATGAAGACATACTGTATGTACATACTAATGAAACAGAATGTAATGACAGAGCTACTATAAACAAGACAGATTCTCATTTCATCCACACTGAGGAATGAGACCTGCATCTCCTTAAACGGTGGTATTTTCCTGAGGCAGACTTTGTATCACATAATGAAACTACATACAGAGTAAACAAAAGATAGTCTTCCTGGAATATTTGGTTGCTGTTTACGCATGTCTTAATGCACCTTGTCTGCTTGTGCTGCTAAGGCATGGCCCTTATGACAGCACTCTTTTGAAAGCCCATGTGTCTGTGAGGCTATATTCTACAAGGTTCTGTTTCATGAATCTCACCATTTACAGAGTATATAATTTCCACACTGAACACACTCCCTTTAACATAACTGTCCACTGTATTTATGAACATAATGGCTATTAACAAAATCCATGCAAAATTACCTTTTTTCTCAACAACAACCCTAATCTAACAACCCCAAGCCAGTGTGAATCTTTTACTACTATCCTGCATATTTGTAGGTCTATTTCAATATTACATATCAGAATAAAATTGTGGCAGACATGAATAACGTAATATTTCAGAACATCACAGATAGTGTTTGAGATGTGTGTTATTTATCAATTATTCATGGAGCGTTCGGTATTTTTAAGAACAGAAGCATATGCAAAGCATTAAAGCTTTTGCTGTTGATAAATGTCTATATATTCTGATTACAGTAACAACATTAAGAAGACTAACACAGCTCAGCAGTCAGACTGAAAACAACAGAGAAACCCTTATGTATGTGTTCTTAATGAAATATACTAAGTTGTTAGGCCACTGCCTGAAATTAGAAAAAAGTACTGTTACATTTTAAAGAAGTAGAAAACATAAATATAAATCAAGTGAAACAGTAAGAAACTGGGAAATCCATTCAAGGAGTTTTCCAGACACTTTAGGAGGATCTCCTTACACGTTCATGTAGACACACTGATGGTGTGTTCAAAAATCTCCAATTCATTCAAATCAACTGACTGAAAAACACAACATAAACAGCAAACGATGCATTTAATTGTAGGATGACCATCCCTTCTGTGCTCCTGATAAGGGAGGATGCCCCACAGAGTCAAAACTTCTATTTACTTCCTCCACAGTCATACAACAATGAGGTAAACAGCAGGCTCCTGTCATGCCAAAATGGACTTTCAGAAAATTTGGATCATATAACTGGCACTTCTGTTGAAAGTGTACTTAGTTGAATGCCCTCATCTACTGCTCACATCCTAGTGGGTATGACTCAGTCCCAGTGAAGGAAACTTAAAGGAAACCTACCACAGAGGTTTTTGCTTTAATTTGTGAACAACTGTCTCAGTTCTATCAGGCACGTATTACTGTTTGGATGAGTTTACTGAGTTTAATGGCAAAGCAACAAATGCATCAGAACATTTTCAAACCTGCTGAGAGTACTGTTACTTCAAAAATAAAGGAAAAATTATTCATTTATTTATACATCTTTGTCTACCGGGAAAGTCCAACTGGGTAATACCCATTTTTAGCATAGGCCTGGTGAGAAAAGCTCCATTTGCTTGCATTGCATTATATTAAGTTCCAGTCAAACACAGAGTAGTTAAAAATTAACTGTGAATTTTCATTTCTACTGTGAATGAATTTGTGAAACTGTATGGGATCCTGACTGGTCAGAATAGTGGTGACTGATGGTGTTATTCCAAAACCTTATACACTGGATCAGGGCTGGCACACATTATTGCAGTGTACTAAAGCCTTAAGAATAGATCCCTGGTGGTGGTGCTGTGGTAGCATTGTCACCTCACAGTAAGACGCTGACCGGTTCGACACTCAGCTAGAGCATCTTCTGCGTGGAGACATGCGTGAATGGGCATACCTTCGTTGAAGGTTGTGCATTAGGGCTGGCAACTCAGCATGTAAAAATCAACTGCCAATCATTAGCGAACCGGAGTTCCGCTGTGGCGACCCCTAACCGGGAAAAGCCGAAAGACACAACAACAACAACAACAACTAAAGCCTTAAGAATTTTATAAAGAGTTGTGCATGGTTTTGCCCCATTGTACCATCATTATAATCCACATAGTGGACACACTGAAACTGATCACTCCCAAATCATACTCCAATCAAAATTATAGTACAATCAAAGTACCATTTGATACAAACAGTGTAGTCTGCAGTATAGGCATTGCACAGAATCCCATGGTGTTGCACTTGTTAGTGCAGCATTCCTTCTCCCATGTTAATGTGTTGCTTTGTACACTCTGTTGAGCAACACTTTAGTACTACTATGACAAAAGACAACCTAACTCTTATGTTGCATGACATGAAATTTGCTAGTGGCAATAGAAATCCATACAAACCCTCTACCACAACCAAACTTGTTTCAACCTCCATGTAGCGAAACTGGTGAGCTCCCACTAATGCAATCTCACCCAGCAGAACTACCCCCCTGAGTACCATATTATATTAATGACTTACAGTCATAATGGCAGAGAGCAGCACATTAATGAAAGGAACCTCATGTAAGTATACTATTCAGTACTGAGTAGTTACGGTAGCTACTTAATAAGGTATATAGTATACTTTAATCAGCCCCTCAATGTAGCATGTAAGTATACTATTCAGTACTGAGTAGTCACGGTAGCTACTTAATAAGGTATATAGTATACTTTAATCAGCCCCTCAATGTAGCATGTAAGTATACTATTCAGTACTGAGTAGTCACGGTAGCTACTTAATAAGGTATATAGTATACTTTAATCAGTACTGTGAAGCATTGTGTTACTACAGTATTCATTCCGCACCCTGAGCCGAGGAGCGTACTATGCCCAGTTTATTGTGTCTGTTATATACTGCTATAGACAAGTGTGATGCACATCTGTGAACTGCAGTAATTCCTGGCAGCATGTCAGATACTGCACATAATGATGGTCCACATCCACAAACCATGTTTTGAATAGCAGGGCTCATATTTATTAAGAAATACCTTTTCAGTTCTAGGGTCCATTCAAGTTAGATACTCCGCTTCAGGTTCAGAATCACATATCAGTAGAACGTAATCACCCCACTCAATATATTTACTTCAAATTGGAACGATAATGATTTTTCAAAAGAAGAGTAAGATGAGATAGCTAACTGCTTTTCTAGATACTTACAGCTAAAAAGGAATAGTAAGAGAAGAATGGACTACATCTGGCCTATTACAGAGTCAGAAATAAAGCTGCTCAGTACGGAGTGTTTAGTCAGGACAGATTGGATAAACAAGACTTTATGATGCATTTCTCCAAGACTTATTCAGCTGTGCAAGGTTACTATAAATTCCAATAGAACAATCTAATGCATTAAAGAATAACAGACATGATCAAAAATGTACAAATCAGAAGACATAGAAAAGAAAGAAGCACCAGCATTTCAATTAAACAAATTAAAAAGTCAATGAAAATGAAGGAACATAAATGCATTCACAACGGTTGTAGGCAAGCAATAACAGGGACAATAAAATATCTAGTCATATACACTTTTAAGAAGACACTCTTAAAAGTTTGTGCCTCCTTGATCAACATTAGCCTTAAGGATTGTAATTAATTGTCTAGCTGTGTGACTCTGAGCAAGTCACTGAACCAGACACTGTGTGTGACTCTGAGCAAGTCACTGAACCAGACACTGCGTGTGACTCTGAGCAAGTCACTGAACCAGACACTGCTCACAGTAAGAGTTTTTCAAAGGTCAATGGAGATCAGTGCTGTATCCAAGCAAACAAATCCAAATAAACTAAACCAAAATCAAATCAAATAAAAATATTACTTTGACATGCAGAGGGAACTTATTCCATTGGCTGGGAATGTGCTGAGTTACAGACCTTTGTCTCCAGCAAGTTTTGTATACTTGTTGTAGATTTAGGTAACTAATGCTGGTTTGAAAAGAAAGTGAAGTTCAAAAAAGATTGGGTCTTTCACAGCTTGGAGAACAAGATAAATGTCACCTCAGAGCACCCAGTAGGTTACTGAGTAGAGCTGTGGTGATCTGTTGTGGTAGCAGAAAGATTTAAGGCTTTTGAATTTTTTTTTGGTAGGGTATATTTGGGCCCTTTCTAGCTGAGCAATATGCTTTGATTTATACATACCAAAGGTAGCAGTATGTTCAGTGATGGGTCTGAATAAATAAGACTACAGTGGCATCATGACTTCCTTTGGAAATAGAAGACACTCCTAAGGAAATTAAATGAGCCAG